>NC_072731.1:146069250-146204574 GCF_026930045.1 Uloborus diversus
ATCTGTGCGTTCGTACTACTATAGTTCAATCTACAATTGAAACTGAAAATAGATTTTACATAGATGTATTATTGTATCTCAATCAATCGTGAAACTTTTCAAAAAAATTCTTCCTCCGAGTCAATTTTAAAAAGGAGCAAAAAAAAAAAAAAAAAAAAATCCACATGATGATGTGAAGTCAAACATTGATTTTTTAATATTTTGTATGAAGTAATAGATTCAGTTTCGAATGAAATTAACACAAGATTTGATGATAATTAGTTTTCTATATGGTTGGCTCTATATATTATCTGGATTGGGTTTTGAAAACGAAAAATAAAATGATTCAGTTATAAGTAAAATTTTTAGCATGAGGTAGGAAAATTACAAGCCATCTACCGAAAGACCGTTATTACATCCAGAGTTCACTTTCGTCCTTGTTATGGACTCATCAGTCTGGAATAGCGACTAACAGAGCAGGAGGCATATGACATCTCATTGAAGCTGAGAGCGTCGACGAGACTGATGAGTAAAAACTAAGCCCCTCACAATTTTTTAATTTGCCTGGGTGATTTTGAAGAGCAAGATATAAAAAGTGTTTTCATACATAACTTTGTTACTTTAATTAATTTTTAACTATCCCAAGCAGCTCAGCTAGTAGAGAAAGTTTTTTTTTTTATGTTTTAGGAGGTTAGAGAATTATTTTCGAAGCACAATGGGCAAAAAAAAAAAAAAAAAAAAAAAAAAACATTTTTATTAGCTGTACTGGCAAAACAGCACGACACTGGGCACTGATAGATTAGTAACTCGATTCCCTGCTCTCCCGAATTCCAAAAGTCATGCATTAAAACTTTCCCAAAAGGTATAAAAACTTTAGTATCGAGATGTTTTATATGATAACATATTAGAAAGTGAATCAAAGTTTTAATTGTTTCCAAACACTAATTTTTATTCATATTAAACCGATTTTATGACCACTTTCTGTTAGCTAATGTGTGTTTGGGACCACACTGTGGTAAAACGTATTTAAGAAACTCGACCCCCCAAATGAAAAGCTGAAATGCCGCCCCTGGCCGGCGCCGTGCTAAGCACAAAAGGCGTATCTGCAGCTGGGCTCAAAATGACAAAATGCTGTTTAAAATTTTACTGCCGTGTGCAGGTAAAGGGCAGTCACTGCAATTTTTTTCTTTTTTTTTTCTTTTTTTCATTTTTGTCACCTATTGTACGTTATCTTTGTTGTACAAGCTCGCTTATTTGGTTTCCACTAAAAAAAAAGGCTAATTCCAACGTTTTCCTATTGTTAGTATTGAATCCAAAACACGTTTCCTCAAATATCTCGGAAACTCATTTCTGCAGATACTGCTATTTGCCCAGGGGTGCCCACCTAAGAGGGTCATGGCGCAGACTGCGCCATTGAAATTTTTAGGGGGCTGTTTTGAGGGGGTGTTTTTTCTCATTTGGGGGGCTCTTGCTTTTGGGGGGTGTCTACGGGATTAGGGGGGTGGGCACCCCTGTTTTACCTGCACACGGCAGTTTTCGCCTCCACATGTTTAATTCAGATTCCACCTTTTTAGAAAAAATTTCAAACATTTCCCATTCACAACACAAATGACCATAAAACATTGAATTTTGACAAAATATGTTGTAAAGAACCCTTCGTGACAATAATTCAATTTTGAGAAAAAGTGTAGATACGACTTTTGTGCTTAGCACGGCAGTGTAGCTCGCAATATCACACTGCACGATTTCTGCTACCGAGACTGGTTTGCACGATATTAGGAACGGACATTTAATTTAGTTGCTCTTTAATGCATCTCTACATAGTATAAAATGAAGTCCCCAAAAAGCGTCTGTGTGTTTGAACTCGCAAAACTCGAGAACTGTCTGGCCGATTGCGCTGAAAGTTTCACAGTTTGTTCCTTTAAGTCCTGAGAAGGTTTTCAAACCAGTTCGAATAAAATTTAATGAATAGTTCTTTTTTTATTCCAATTTACGTCCAATTTTCACATAAATTCTCAAATATGGGGGTGAAAAATGACTTGCACATATTAATATAACATATCGTTAGAAAGGGTAGAATTTTCCGCGTTCTATGCAATTTGTTTCAATGCTCTAACTTTATTGCGGCAGGAGTTATTTGCGATTTTAGCTGAAATTTTTTTAGGCTTAGCTGAAATTCAGTCACTACTTTCTTAATTAAATAAAACAATAAAAAGCAAAGGAATTGTCCCACACCTTTCTTTTTGACGCCATTGGAAAAAGCGACCTTTTTTACTCCAGATCTAACTCGACCTATGGTCGAAAAAATAAGCTTTTATCTCGAAAGGAAAAAAAGTTACAAGCCTTTTAAAATCAAGTTTCAGAAATCTCGATTCCATTCAAATTGTGAACCATTTTCTTTCGCATTTTAATTCCTTAAACTTATTTTATTTTGTGTTTCCATGGTTACGCATTTTAAATCCATCTTTCTGGACTTAATTTCTTAAAAGTATTTTAATATCTGTCGTCATTGTTTGGAAAGGAAAACATGAATTTTTTTAAATTTATTTTTTACCCCTGATTGTTGAATATACTTCACTTGACACAATTTTTATTTTCAAGATGGACCGGACAAAGCCGGGCAACGCAGCTAGTTTGAATATAAGAGAGAAATTTTTACATCTTTAACACCACTGACTTCCTTCGCTGAACATTCTACGTATTTGGTAGCTTTGATTTTCGCCGCCATTTTTTTGCCTTGATTCCGACTGATGAAATTTTCTTTGTTCGTAGAGCTCTCTCGTAAATCTGTTTTCGTCCCTAAAGAAAGAGAAACACTAATTTTATGAAACAGTTCCTAAATAGACAACTCATCATTAAAGAGAAGCTTTTCATTAAATATAAATGACAAATCATGTGAGTGTAGGGTAATGGCGCTAGTAACGGACAAGGGTTCAGTACAGACAGTCGTAAGTTTGAATTTAAAAAATAAGAACTTCAGGCGGGTAAAACTGATGTTGCTGCAATCCATGATTACGGTGCAACCATCTAGTATTATCAGAGTGAATTTTATGAGATAATGGGTATTACTTTGTATGCATGACTGTTTTGTTTTATTCTTTTTAAATCATTTTTTAAAGTATTGTGGATATTCTGGCCCACGTAGAAAGAAATGAGAATGGGGTGGTTTCTTTCAGTCAAAAGTACTACTTTTAGTCATTCAAATGGATAGATTGAGCAAAAAAAAAAAGAAAAAAATTAAAAATTAGTTTGAATTTTGACATCTTGAATTCAAATTATGTTTTTCGCAATCACAAGCGTGTGTGTTTGTGTAGGCGCATGTGTGTGGGTGCGTGGGTGCGTAAGTGTATGTATGCATGTGTGTGAGTGAGTGTTGTGTACGTGCGTGTGCGTGTAGGCGTTCGTGTGTGTGTCTGTGTAGGTGTTCGTGTGTGTGTGTAGGCGTTCGTGTGTGTGTGTGTGTAGGTGTTCGTGTGTGTGTCTGTGTAGGCGTTCGTGTGTGTGTGTAGGCGTTCGTGTGTGTGTGTAGGCGTTCGTGTGTGTGTGTAGGCGTTCGTGTGTGTGTGTGTGTGTGTAGGCGTTCGTGTGTGTGGGACATGGACGCCACCGCCCAGCAAAAGTGGATTTCGGGGGACAGTGCTCAGGACCAGCCGCGCCGCCGTCGGTGGACGGTGGTGCTGCAGGCCTGGTTCAAGCTGAAAAAGGCACGGACGCCAAAAACGGTCAAGTGAGAGCAATAAGCAATCGTGATTGCTCAAAAAAAAAAAAACATGGACCCAGAAAATATTTTTATTTTCCCAACAGTTTTTTTTAATTATTTTTTTTTAAAGTCTGATTTTTCAAACAAGACGTGGTCTTGATGACGTCACAAATGATGCACTCTGCCGCATCTTTCTACTACGTTTCCACGTTATGATAATCAAGCAGAAAATTAAAATTGTGCTCAACGCTTGCTATCAACCACATCGTTGCCAATACACGTGAGTAAAGATGCGAATTAAATATTTTTCGCCGTGAATGGCAACACTGAATGGCATTTCATCATTTGTGATGTCACACGACAGAAACGTAAACAATGAAAGCGCACCGATTTAAGTAACTTTTTAAAAATGTTAAACGTAAACAAATTTATTAAAAAATGATCAGATCCTGTTTTTAAGCATGCTCTTTCAGAAGAAAATACTTTTAAAATTTTGGAAACGACCCCATTGGTATTTACAAGGGAGTGAAGAGCCACCACGATGTCTGCCGGTGTTTCATGTTCATTTGAATTTAATAAGGTTTCAGTTCTAAGAACAAAGAACTTTTGCACATTTTGAAGAGAAAAGGGCGATTCTGTCCATTATTCATCCTTTCCTCATCCTATCTGTCGCTGGGTTTCATCAGAATTTTCGCTTTCTGTTACTGGGGGTTAGACCTTTTTTCGAAATTGAGAATATAAAAATAGAATTAACTAATTCAAAGGATCCAGAAGTAGCCAAACGTCTGAGATGTAGTTGCATGAGAGAAAAATAGTTTCAAAAGGCTAAATACAGTAAAAACTCATAAAATTGGGTTAACCTGAGATCGAAGTCTTAAGCATGTCTGTTACTGGCGCCATTACACTACTGGCTTTAAAATAAAAATAGCAAATTTTTGTAAGTTAAAATGATGAATTTAAAAAAAGAAACAAAGAAAAAGAAACAGTTCATATTTCTAGCTTCGTTTTAAGATTTAAGTGAGAACATTATTTCGTTAACAGAAATTCTCCTCATCAATTACAAATACTAAAAGAAAAACGATCACTTCTTTCCACCATTTCATTCAGTGCAGAAGCAGCTTCTTTTGATTCGCCTCGCTCAAAGAACATCGACATCACGGATATAATTTGCATATTTTCATGTTTTCAAACGAGTGAAAATTTTGATTTAAACACTATTTCATATTTTTAGTGAAATAAGTGCACCGTTTTTTAACTGAAATATTACATAAATAGTGTAATTGAACTTATTGACTACTTCTTTATGTAGTTTACAGGTTCCTTCAAGATTTAAAAAACAAACTACCATTCAGATGTAGAAGTTCGGATAAGGGTGAGTTGGGTAAAAGGGAACATGGAGTAAATGAAAACAAACTCTATTGCCATACTTGTGAAAATTTTTAAAACTAAACTATTGGTGAGTAAAAACTAGGTAAATCTTGACCACGAAAAGAAGGCGGATGACCTTGAAGCGAAACATCATTTGTATCATTTGTAATAGGTAGAATCTGCCAAAAAGCACCGAGGCATGGTCTCGCTAATCCTATCTAATACAAAATAATAACAAACAACCTAGTTTGAAATAATACAAATGTTTCCACATCAAGGTCATCCGCTATCTATCGGTGATCGTACTATATCTTCATTCCCCCCCCCCCCCCCCCCATGTACAGTTAACTCACTTTCTAGGTTTATCATGAGTGCAGTTATATGAAAAAGTCAACCGCTTGTCCCGCACATGACGGTTCATTTATTTAATGAAAAAGTAATAATTCTAAAGGGTAATGACTAATTATTTTTTGCTTAGATTAAGTTCGTAATTTGTTGAGCAGAAAAAATTTGCTCATCACTATTTTAAAGTATTATTTTTAAGAAGCAGTTTGAGCACTAAAATATAAAGGAAAACATTATACCCATTGCACATACAACGGGCAGTAGCAGAGCTAAAAAAAACCCAAAAAAGTCCATTTTCTCGAAATAAACAATTTAGAAGATGCTGCTTTCTTGATTTGGATGGCTGTATAGACGTCATCATTGTTTGAAGGTGACACCATAGACCAGCGGTTCAAAACCGATGGTTCGCGAACCTCTGGGGGTTCGCGAGTGGTTTTCAGGGGGTTCGCAGAAAAAATATTGTAATGGCGGAGTTTTAAAATGCCTGATGTTTCTGATGAAGTTTCATGTTCAAGCGGTTTCAAGCAAATTTTGCCCATTTTGTATTCATTTGTCTCTCGCACATTCTATACTTTAGCATGAAACATTTGCTTGATGAAAACATTACATGAAGCTTATGCGAGGGTCTCAAGTAGTTTGATGTTTAGTTCTTTTACCATTTGAGTCCGACGAATAGCTGTCGCTCTTCTCTTTTGTTAAGTCCAAAATGCATTGGAAGTGAGATCACGCTGTTGTTTGTTGCTATAATTTTCACTCTACATAGAATACAATTTCCTTTGAGCTTTATTGTCGAAAATTGGAAAGAATGGCTAGCAACCCAAAAGTACCGCACAAAGTATGAAAATTTAATTACTTTAGAAAATTTTCGTGAGTGAAAGCTTGGCATTGTGAGGTTTACGCAGTAAAAGAAAAAAAAAATCAACGGTATTAAACCATGCAACTTAATTTGCGCTATATGTAAGTAAGGAATTTATAAAATTTGTGTAGAAAATTTCTTTTGTAGTAAGTGAGCTTAAAAATATTTGTTTCGTTAAAAACTACCTTTCGTGTAAAAATTAGAGTAAATGCGTACATTGAAAAATAGTCGCTTCTATTATTTTTTAATGTATGCATTTTTCTCCTTAGTTATAGCATAATTACAAGAAAATTCTTCAGCAATCAAACGATTAATGTGCGCAGTATATACTTATCAAACAACTAGGCTCGTATTCTTTTTCAAGTAGACTTAAATTTAGAGATCTTTCTCATTTAACTGGAAGAAAAAATACCATTTAGTTTGTCTGAGATAGTTCCCTGAAAGGTATTATTTATGATCATTCTTTAATTGCTTTCTGATTTAGTGAAAGAGATGTATGTAACCAACCCTTGTGTTAGAAAAATTTCAGCCAAATTTTGAACCTCTTTGTTCCACAAATATCCCATTATCCTACTTTCAACATTTTTTCAAGTCGATTGAAACTCAACTCCGAATAATCAGTGTTTATTTTTCGGTGAATTTATTTTGCATTCGTTTTTTAGCGATAATTTTAGTTGGTAGCAATATTTATAATTATATGTTTTGCAATTATGTGTTCGTTCTTGTTATAAACTATGGAGCAGCATCGAACTAAAAAAAAATATCCCAAATTTTATTTTCTATGTGTGTGTGTGCGTGTTTAATTGGAGCAGTCAAATGTTTTGAAAATTGTTTATTGACGACCAAAACTTGCCGCAAGCTTAAAATCCGGAATCAAAGAAAATAAAAAAAAATGTTTTCTGAATGAATTGAAAAACATGGGACAGTCCAACTTCTATGAGGAACAGCTACGAAACTTGGTACCCGTTCAGATCTGAACTATTTTATCGGTGAAACCGTCTACCCAGGGCCTCATTTTGATCGAACTTTGCTCCTTTTCACATTTATGTTTTGTTGGGATTTTATTTTACAGCGATCCACAGCGTTCGGTAATGTCCACAGCCCTGCAATTTTAATTACAATAGAGAAAATAATGCATTTTAGTTCAAAGCAATTCCATGTGTAACAGAAAGACAGTTTTTTTTTTTTTTTTTTTTTTTTTAAATGTTTAAGCAATTAAATTGAAATAATTTTCATTTCAGCTGATTTTTTTTCTCTGCACTTTATTGTTAAAATATGTTAAACAAGACGGAGAAAAAAAAAAAGTTATATTCCTTTTTCCTCCATGTATGTGCTATTTTCTGCTCCGTGATCAAATGATACTTTTCTGAACCAAGTTTTTGGACTTCTTAGAACAAAACGATATTTTTGTGAAATTGTGTATTAATTCAATCTTTTAACTGATGAATACTTTCGTGATAGAGAAGTAACAATAAGAAACTGTTAATTTAAATAATTTTTAATGCACTAAGTTGGCAAATTCAAGTTTATACGTTCTGACGGAATAACTGCGGTGGAGTGGCTTTTAAAGTCCATTCATTGCTATAAAAAAGACCATATTTTTAATTAAGTTAAAAATGGTTGCCTTTAACTTATATGACACTACTGTTGTTGTTTACGTATCCATGATTAATGACCATAGAAGGATTAAGGGCCATTGCCTTGAGATTTTGGACTTTTTTATTTATTCACACGTAGACAACATGAGAAAGATGTTCAGCGTAAAGAAAAGAAATACACCATTCAGAGCATCCGGGGTTATCGTACCCACGTTTACCGACATTTGAAGCGAAGTTTCTACCACAAAGCCACGAAGGCCCCCAACGCATAATGATTGAGGCATAATGAGTGATATAGTTTGCAAAATTATTCCAATAAATTAATGGAAAAAAAATTCTTTCGAGAGAATTTTGACGGACAGGTGTAATCTTTAGATCAGGATATTTCTTAAAATTACTTTATGGACTATGTTTGGAACTTAGACAAAATTATATGTGCACATTTTAACTAACGACACAGAATCTTTCTTTTTATTTCGGAGTGGGAAGGGAAATTTACACTTGCTCTAAGAGTTTTTTATTTAATTTTATAGCACGAGCAGAGCCGTGCGGACACTCCTAGTTATTTAATAAAACAATATTTAACATCCACATTCGGGCGCTTTCGAAATTGATAGCATTTTAAAAACTAAAATTATTTAGTGTTCTAGAAATTTACTAGTGGTTTGAAAAAAAATAAAGAGGACGAAGTGAGAGAAATGAAGGGGATATTCAGTGTCTGAAGCCAAATGAACTTCAAGAAATTTCAAGTCCGGGGAAAGGAATACCCAAAGTGAGTCTCTAGTAGATCCAACCATCTATGCTTCCACCCATGCTCATTTTACTGGGAATAATGAAGAATTTCATGAAAGCTGTGAACAAAAATGGTTTTCCAATACCTTAGAGGGAAATTTGATTGAAGGTAAGGTTAAGGAGAAAATTTCAAACGGCCTTCAAACATGCGCAACTATGAAGATTACATTTGATAAAAATTTTGAAGGGGAAGCGAAAAACACCATAGAAGCTTTAAGGGTGTGTTGCAGGTATATTTCTAATCAGCAGAGAAGATGAGAACTAAAAACATTTGATCAAGTAACTCCCACAGAAACTATGTGATGATTAATGCAATATACTTCTCTAAAACCCCATTTCCTCCCTTCTTACGGGATATTTTGCCCTAAAGTTATGGAGCTGTGAGCAGTGAGCATGGGAAAAGGTTTCGCCAAGATACCTCTGCAACGGATCGCAGATATCAGAGTCATTGAACTGAAATAATTCTTACCAAATACTACTGAACAAGATATGATCCTTCTTCGATGTACAAGAAGCAATCGAAAACAGCAAAGCGTTTACAGCAATAAGCTTATAAGTAGCTGCTACTTACTTAAAAAAATAAACGTTATTTAAGAAAACAGGACCTATTTAATTACATTTATTGCATGGGATGTTTTCCTTTTTAAATTTACCTTCAAAGTAAGAGGGTGGTCGCTGTGCATCTTTCTCCTGTTGACTTTTCTGTACCTTAAAACTAGAGCTAATAAAAAAAAAGCATTTACATAATCGTTTTTTTTTTTTTTCAATCCAAAGTTAGTACGAATTGACTAATTAAAAACCAGGATGCAGACAAATAGTTTGCTTTTTTGTTGCGTAGTGTAATTGCTTAATTCATTTGTACGGGTGTGACATTTTTTACGCATAAATTTGCACTTGGTTCTTTGAATTTTATACTTTGGCTTTAAATTTTACACTAAGCATCAACTTTTTTTTTTTTTTTTTTTGTGTACTTGAAAATAATGGTCTGTACGTTCGTTTCGGGCGTGAGAACAGCGTCACACCCCGCAAAACGTCCAAATCATTATTTAGTTATTTTTCAAAAAGAAAGTTTTGTAGAAAGTTAATACTTCAGAGTATGAAACATAAGAGTTCCTCCCATTCGAATGTGAAATTTAAAGCCAAACTTTAAAATTCCGGGCATAAAGCGCAAATTAAGCGTCAAAATGTTTCGCCCGTACAAATGGATCGAGATAATAATAATAAAATAGTAATAAATTGAAGTAAAGCGGCGTCGGTTAACCGAGGTTCATGTGCAAAGAGCTTCGGATAATCGGGGTTCTACTGTTGCGTCAATAGTTTGATGTAAAGCTGATGTTTTAATACTGGATAGACGTATTTTGGTAAAATAGTGGTCTATCGTGGTTCAATGCCCATCATTCCGCTTACCAACTAAGATGAAAGGTGCTCTGGGACAGTGATGCCTCACTTCTGGGTGCCATTTAGTGGCGATGTTTTCGTAAGAACGGTGATTGTCCACGCTAAAACACAGGAGAAAGCCGTCTGTCTGCAAAAGAGAGAAATGGGATTAGAGTGGCTTGATATTATAGGCCTGACAGCAGTGGCGTACCTAGCAAGGGTGATACCCGGGAAAACAGTTTTTAGTGTGTCCCCACCCCCCCACCCCCCACAAACGCAAAAGAAATAATAATATAATAAAATTTTATTTGAAAACATGAAATTCGTGCAATTTTTAGGAAACAACTACATTTCTGTTAGAACCAGGGCCGGACTGGACCCCTCAGAGGGGCGCAAACCTTGGAACTTCAGAGGGGCGCAAGATATTTCTGTACTTGTTTACTCATTGTAGATGTATACAACGAGGAGGGTAAGGGGGTGGGTGAAAATATTTTCATGTGTCATTGCTCATTCCTAATTACAAAACTTCTTGCATAGGTGATCCCACAAGAGGGGCATTAAAATTGTTATTTGGGTTTTTTGGGGATATTTTCGGGGGGGGGGGAGTCCTCGTTCTTGGGGATTCTAATGTTTTGCCTGCGGTTTTTATTTTATTTTTTATTTATTTTTTTTAAATGTTTTATTGACCTTAAGAGGGGGAATGGTCTTTAGGAGGGTAGTGCAGGGTTTCCCTTTAAGTGAGATATGTAATACTCTAAAATTACGGTCCGAGGGTTTCTCCCCCGGAAAAATTTCGAAAAAATGATGCAAAATTCTGCATTTTGAAGCCTTTTAAGGGTAAATTGGAACTACAAAAGTATCAGAAAAAATAGACAAACAAAGCTTATAAAAGATAAATATTATAAAGATATATATAATCGTTAGAAAATTAAGATAATACACTGTAAAATATTGCTTTGGGGTCTACAAATCAATGATTGCAGTCGGCAGAGCGAGGGAGGAGAAAAAAAAAATGCTTATGTTTCTTGCTTACATCAACTTTCGGTGTGTGTAAGAAGGTGAGTGTGATTTTAAAGAACCTATTTTTTTTTTAATTTAGAGGAAGGCGGTTCGGAAACCCTTGCTCGTATATTTTCTTAAATTCAAGTCTTAAAAACACGATTGAAGAACCATATCTTGGTATACTAGGGCCAGAAATTTTTCGAAATTAAAGCTCACAAAACGCAACTTTTAGCGATTTTTGAACTTGACCAATAAGCTGCAACTATTAAATATTTTTAATTCAAAGATTTCTTTAAAAGAAATTAAGATTTTCCCCCGGACAGTATTATTTTTTTAATTAAAATTTACTCTTTGTTTTCCCATTATACGTGTTCTTTTTTCATCTTCAATAATAAAGAATACTTTTGAAAAAAAAAAACATTTAGCTCAGCATTCTGGGGGGGAGGGCTGTAGGTCCCTCTTTTGGTTGCGCCACTGCTCTCCAACCAAAAATCTTTTAATAATTTCATATAAATTTTGCAAAAGGATCCTGTAAAGCTTAACAATCACTCGTTTAACAGAATAGTCATTCGGGGGGGGGGGGAGGCTATACAGTGGCTTGTTAGGGGCCCTTAAGATTTTTTTCAAAGGGGGGGGGGCAGAATTTTTAGAGGCGAGGAGTGTTTTTTTTAAAGAAAAAAAGATTTTTTTGTCGCAATAACGTGAATGTCGTGTAAAGCGCGGAAATATTTATTGTTACAAGAGTTACGATAAGGCTGTAGGGCAGCTTAAAAAGACTGAAGGGCGCAACTAAAAACGCAACAGGGTGCTTTGCTTAAAAATTAACGAGCACAGGTACGGTGGGGCGGAATGTTGGTCGTTAAGTGAAGATTGAAAAAAAAAAAAAACCTCTCTTCTCTGAAAACATTTTTTTTTAATGTCTTAAAATGTCATTTTAAGTCTTTTTAAAATTCAAGATAGCAAAAACGGACCCTTCAAGAATCAAGAAACTTGTAGCGTACTACAGTATATAAAAAGTGGGATTAAAGACCTGAAAAACGGAGGTGGGGGGGGGGGAGTTTTTCAAGGAAAAAAGCGGGGCTGCGGCGTTGAATAAAAAAAATTGACTACGACTCTGATTCCGACTTCGACTTCTACTCCTTTACCACAAAAAGAGTTCGACAACGACTTTGACTCCGCAAGCTCTGGGAGAGTTGCGGACTTCAGGGGGAAAATGAACGACTATTTCTCCAACTCCAACTCTTGAAATTTTAAACCTTTGACTCCCGAATCCGACTCCTTCACCCCAAAATCAGTCCGACTCCGGTTCTTCGACTCTGACTCCGCAACCTGGAAAAAAGACATTTTTGTCGAGTTGTCGCGATAACGTGAATTGAAAAGACTGAGGGCGCATCTAAAAACGCAACAGGGCACTTAGACTGACTAACGATTGCAGGTATGGGATTTTTGTCTTGCTTCTAGATTTAAAGAGCTCTCTTCTCTGAAAATGTTTTTTTTTTCTTTTTTTTTCAGTGTCTCAAAGTGTCTTTTTCAGTGATTTTAAAATTCACGATCGCAGAAACGGGCCCTTCAAAAACTATTCTTTTAAAGACCTGAAAAAAAGAGGGGAGGGGGTCACAGTATGGCTGGTGGACGCTTTAGTATGACGACAGATGGGCGCACCCGGGCGTTAAAACAACAACTATTACAGATATGGGGTGTTTGTGTAAGAAAAAAAAATATGCAGGGCGCTTTAGAAGGCAAAAGGGCGCTACAGGATGTTGCCATTCTTTGATGTTGCTTTCTGCCAAATAGAGATGAGTCACCTCGAGATGCTCGTTAACTGTGTTAATGCCATCGGAGGTATGATAGCAAGAAAATTGATGATTAAAATTGCAGTAGAAAATATTGCGGTCCTGATACACTATTACAGAAACAAAACAAGCTATACAATTTTTATTTCAGAAAAAAAGGTATATAAATTACTATTAAAAATGGAAGCGTAATATACAACTGATAACTACTTTTCAGGAAGCACCCAAGAAAAAAGCTGAATAAACTTCTTTCATGTTTACCCGCTCTCCTCACTCCAAATCGCCTCTATTAAATTTCCGCCAGAATTTCGCAGGTGATTCTGGGTATCGAGTAAGCTATCAGCGGTTCCTAGAATTTATGATTTACTCGTCAAGACCCCTGTTCAAGGCAGTGGGGGACCAAGGATTTTGACCCCCAAATAACCTTTAAAGTCGCACCAGTGAGCAGTGACAATAATTGAAAAGAAAGGAACAAGTTTTGAAAAGAAAGGCAAAATAATTCCAGGTTCTTCAGTGATTAGCTAAAAGACTTATTACCGTAAAACTTTTGTACTTAATAATTTCGAGGTGTCAGGAAAAGAGAGAAGAAAAATCGTCAGTTAAAGGGGAAAAAATATTTTTTTAGTAACAAAAAGAAAGGGGGGGGGAATAATTTTTTTGTAAAGAATATATTTGAACAAAACAAAAAAAAAAAAAAAAAAAATTCTGGCGTAGGGGCGCATCGGCCATGTGGCCGGTTGCCCGGCGGGCCAGTCCGGGCCTGGTTAGAACGAAATTTTAAGTGGAATAATGTTCAAGAAACAAATAAAAATGGGGGTCCGAAGGGCTGGCCCCGGAAAATTTTCAAACCTGTAGTCTTAAAAATGCATTTTAGCTGAATACTTTCCAAAAACTTGCAATTCCACTTTGGGTACACCCGGTGCGAACCGCTCCCCATCCCGCAGTGACGCCACTGCTGACAGATATGGTTTTGATTTATTAAAACACGAACTTTTTTTTATCACTTCAACCAGCTTGTATTGTAAAACTGTCAAATATCTTGAGAGCTATTATATAAGAAAAAAAGTTTGTTTGTTCTACGAAGTTCAATTTTAGCTTAGTTAAGGAGTTATTGTTCATGGAAACAGGGAACATTAAAAAGTAATTAAATTATGTTAAAGAACGCGTTTCAAAATGGTGGTCCACTATTTGTTATTCATTTTAAAGTTAAAAAATTCGTGAAAGTTTAGTGCACTGGTGTTAGAATTGAAGTAACAAACTTATCCTTAAATGAATGAACATTGAACAAGCCCAATTGGAAACTACAGGCTTTAAAAAAAAAAAAAAAAAGATTAAAATTATGCATATTTTTAAAAAACGTAGTTGACAGGAAAACTTTGCTAGATAAGTTTTGAAGTGTTGAAGTGTTTCAATCATGTGTAAGAACAAACTTTTTTTTAAAAGTGTTTTCGGAAACTTTACACTTAAAAGCTCACCTTTTTTTTTTTTTTTTTAGCGTAGAAAAAGGGATTCCTTGAAATCTCGAAACACAAGTTTTTAATCAGTTGCTAATCTGTGCATTTTCGACGTCGTATTTTTCCTACTCTTAGCAAACGCCAAGGGCGGCTCTAGCGCCGTATAATCCGGATTCCTGTCGGGTTGGCATTTTGGCTCAGATATCAAAAATTAACTTTTCATTAGGAATTGAATACTTTTGTAACATAAACTAAAGTTAAAATTTAATTTAAAATGTTAAAAAAAAATCATTACAGTCTCTGTTAACTACTGCCAAGCGAAAACGTTTTCGTATACGCAGTTCTGGAGTTCGAGTACGCTCACGCAATCTTGCAGTAATTTTAGAAATTAGCCAAAGAATTAAAACATTTCAAATTTCTCGGAGAAGGCCGAAGCCACTTTTTTTCCTTCAGTACTGTTCTTAGTTTGGTAAAACTAGGCTTCCATTTGACATTATACTCGCTGTAGTAGAAATCACTATCGTGAAATATGAGACGAACTTCAAAAACTTCATTCGTGAACTGCGCCAATGGGTTCTCAGGACCTTCCTTCAAATTTTGACCAAAAATAAATAAATAAATAAATAAACATTTAAAAAAATTCTACTTCCCCAGGGATGGCACGGCGTGTCACATTTCTTGCTCAACTGACTCGAGTTAGAATCGGGGAAAAGGATATCTAACGAATGTGATTTGGAGGTGGACGGACTCAATATTTGGGGAATACGATTTTTACTTGACATAACTGGTCAGCTAGCCCTACTGCTGATGCCAGCGATGTCGACCCGTGAGGTTAACCGACCCCCACTTCGACAATCCTGATCAGAAACATTTTTTTCTTTTCTCCCTTTTTCTCTTCTTTCTTCTTCTTTTTATAATTTTTTTTATTGCGCTGCCCAAGAAACGACCATCAAGTGCTGATCGGGAATCCAGTATTGGGTCTATCCGCTGCTTTCTAATGCACCAGAAAGCACTTACAAACATTTGCCATTGGACATAAGATATCCGTTGTCGGGATTCGAACCAGGCGCTTGTTGAGAGACCTCTACTCTACCGACCATACCGTGGGTGGCACAGCTAAAAACCTCTTAATACGTTTATAAACTTAAAAATCGAACGAATGAACAGTGTAAGCAGCTGAATTAACAACATGTCAACAATTTTTCATTGTTGTAATTGACGAACGGTCAGCCGAAAACTTGATTGTTCCTCATGTTGCCATCTAGCGGTTAGATATAACCCCCCCCCCCAAAAAAAAGCTAATTAGACAGATATTGCACGCAAAAATTAAAATATATAAATTTCCGTAACGAAAAAAAAAATCTCGCCGAATAGAGGCAATTTAGTTATCAATTAGGGGAAGTTTATGATTCGTTTCTCAGCATTTATAATAATTCCGAAATTGACAACTCAATAAGAAATGAGGCTTCTGGAATCTAAACCCTCTTATAGAATTGAAAATTGTATTATCCTCTTCCTCTATTATAATAAGGTTCAAATTTTTGAATTACTTGAATCCAGAAAGTTATAGTAGACCGAGAAATGCAATCTACCACCTGCAATAGAGCTATCTGCAACATATTTCTTTTAGAGGATCTTCGATTGGGTATATCTTTTAATGAAAATGTGTTTTAATGTGATGCTATTCGATGATGCTATTCGCTACTATGATGATTATTCGACGAAATTGACATCCTGGATAAGTTGGAACGAACGCAGCCGCATCGCAGAGTTCCCCGAAAAATATTCATTTTGTTTTTGACCTTAAACTTTTTTTTTTTTTTTTTGCCAATGGTTTCAGCGAGAAATACCTTAGAAGGAAGATTTGACTTAAAGAGTACCCACGTCGAATATTCTTAATTTTTATACAATGAATATGATTTAAAAGATACCCCTAATGATCTACAACTTCGTCACTGACAATTTTTATGAATACTGATCCTAGAAGGCACTAGGAGCAAATGCCTGACAAAAAGAGAGAATTTTTCCGACAATCATCGATTTTTCATAACATATACAGGGAAAATTATTGGAAATACGACAAATATGTGTAGAAACAGTTTTATAGGAACTTTACTTAGCTTTAATTCTTATTTTAAGCACATTTTCCTCACCGTTTCCGACATGTACTCGAAAAAACGCAAAATTTGCTTTCCCCTCGCTCCCACCTTTAGCTCACCTCTTAGGGGCGGAGACTTTTAGTATGTTTACTTACTAACTACCTCTAACAACATTCTGAAGTCAAAAATTATCGCATATTCCATGTACGCTACACCCCTCTTGTGAGCACTCATTGACTGGACTACAAAGTGTGTCAAAATACTGCAACAGTAGTGTAGCAAAGACACGCTGTTTTCTTTGCATTAAAACTATGCTTGCAAAGAAACAACTTTTACAGAATTCATTTGTTTTTATCGAAAACAGCGCGGTGAAAAAAAAAAAAAACTTTAAAATGCTTTTGACACCATTCTTGCTGATTCATATATAAAATAACCCACTGAATCCAAATATGACTACTGTTTACTCCCGTCACTCCCCACTTTTTGGGACTGGCACCTTCCTTTTTTTTTTTTTTTTTTTTCAGTTTTTGAGTTTTATAGACATTTTTCTTATTTGGAAGGAGTAAGGAACTTGAGATTAACTTAAAACACTCTTCTGAAGGGCTGGAGAAGGAGAAATTTCAAAAGCATTAAAATTTGTAGGAAGTTAAGAGATTCAGGGTGGTTATTTTACTTATTTATTCATTCAAAGAATAGTTTTTAAGCATTAAATAAAAAATATTTTATTTGAAAAAAATTTCGATTATTACTTTTCTCTATGTGATAATTTTCCATTCATTTCAAGATACAAGTTTACTGCCAAAAATGAAAAATAACGTTTCAATGCAAATTCTATTACAGAATATGCTGTTTTCGTTTTATTTACGGAAATTTCCAAAATAAATTACTGATTTGTTTCAGTTAAAAATTGAGATTTATCTTAACAACTTCACTTTGCTCCACCCTCCCCTGTACTGACTACAAGGTTTAAGAAAAATCGCACATTAGATTGTTAAAATATTTCTATAATATACCAAAGTATTTCATATATTTGGAAAAATCTAAAAACAGAATTGTATTTATTTTCTTTAATGAAGAAGGAACTCAACAGAGTTAGGATATTTTCTGAATTAGAAATTATCTTTTTGAGAAATGATTGATGAATAAAAAGTGTTGCCAAAAGCCTTTCTGCAATTTTGCAAGCAAGGTGCCTAATATTTATTTTGTCCCTAATGCTTAATAATAAGCATTAAATGCTTCGATTTTTTTTTTTTTTTTTTTTTTGTAGAACTGACATGCCATCTTCAGCAGCACGTTATGTTGTTTTGAAACTACTCAGTACGAAAAGGATTGTATCGTCTAGTAATTTCAATGCCTAAAAAGACTGTTGAAGTACGTAATATCGTTATCCTCTGAAGTTTACTTCACAGAATAATTTTCCAGCAGAAAGAGGTAAAAGTTAAAAAAATACGTTTGTATTCCAAAAACGATTTTTCTTCTTTTTTGTAAGACTCATGTTTTCTGCACCTAACTTCCACAAAAGAATATCTTTAAACGTACTGTACTAACATAAGTCAAAGATTTATTTTATCGCTGTTTCATTAAGCACTATGTAAGGTACTACTGATAATTTCCATAAAATAGCATTTTTTGGGCATTAAAATTTTAATAACTGTTGTTTTTAATATCGTCTGACATATTTGTAAAAGGTCGAGTCTGCAAGAGCGGCTCGGATATCGGGGCTGCTTAATTTCATTAGCACTATCAAGGCATAGAGACTTGATTTTATCTAGCTCTAGTGGAGGGAGATGCTTCCCAGAAAAGTTGATGGCTGCTTCAATGAAAGTTATCAAGCAGATGTGTGCTAGCAGCGCCGGATCTAGTAGTTCTGCCACCCTGTGCGATATTGACAAGTGCCGCCCTCCCAACCCCCCTGAATAATAATAACATAAAATAATAATATATTAATAAAATAAAAATAATAGTAAAGTGCTAAAAATTGAAGTAAGTTTCTAGTTAAATTCCAAACTGGGTTTTGCATGTCCAAGGACTGGTGCAGACTTTACATTATCTTTTTTAACACTGAAATATTGCATCATATGACACTTAAACAAATATTAATATTTTGAGAAGACTTTTAAATCACGCAATTTATCGCCTCTAAAATTAAATTGGACTTCTAGTTAAATTCCGAACTATATTTTGCAAATCCAAGTACTGGCCATATTCTTAAGTTATTATTTTTAGCATTGAAGCAGTGAATCTTATGGCACTGAAAACAGATATTCATATTTAAAAAAAAATGTTTCAATTTCGAAATTTGGCGCCCTAGGCGACCGCCTAGGTCGCCTACCCCAGGAGGCGGACCTGTGTACTAGACATTTGAGGCAGTGAGAAGCAAAGGGATGTAAGTGGCAAAATTTAAAATTTTGAGACAAACAGTAAAAATGGTAGGTGACCCTCTCCTCTGTCTTGGGGCAAGAGATAGTACTAGTAGCCCTGGTAAGTGCTTCTGTAAAAAATCACTTCTGTCTAACTGTGCTGTCTATTTACATTTTTGCTTGGACATTAAATGGAAGAAATTCAAGACAACTGATAAGAAGCCCCCCACGCTTTTTTTGTATTCCATTAAAATTAAGTGATTGGTCAACTACTATCATCCAAAGATTATTTTTCGCTTTTTAGTTCATTTTGCTACGAAAGCGTGTTTTTTTAGTTTTTTAAACTATTATTTTATTTTTCTGTTTTTTAGTCTTTTGTTGGAGAAATATCAGGCAAAGTTTTTTTTTTTTTTTTTGTGCGGTATATGAAAATTTGAATCAGATTGGGACTTAATTGACGAAATTATTTATGAAACGAGTGAGAGGTAATATCTCAAAGTTAAGACAAGGGCACCCCGATGGGAAGCTACTGTGAGTCATGGATGTATGTTTGCGGAAATCATATTTACATTACTTTGAAAATTTGAGATGCATTTGAATAAAAGTTTTGTTCAACAATGGTCTCATCAGCAATAAATTTCCAATTGAAGGCTCACCTCAATTTTGGCATGAAATTAGTTAAAAACAGTTATATTTCATGTTCTAATTACCTTGGAACATTGGAACAAATTTTGTCTGATGCAGAAAAATTAAAGGTTTTTGTAGATATTTTTAAATAATTTTTGCGAGTATTTTTTAATGTATTTTTTTTAATTTTTTCTTTTTCACATTGTTGGATTTATGCCAAAATATTGATTAAAATTGGAGGAAACTCACAATTAAAAGAGTTAATTAATTAATTTGATTATAGAATATTGCATTGTCATCGGGTCTGAGATCGCGTGCCAAATTTCAAAAGAATCCGATCGCAGGAAGTGGGCGAAATTTGAGCTGCAAGATTCCATTACAAGATACATACATACATACATACAGGTGAAGCTAATAAAAGCGTGTTAAAAATGGTATAACATTGTTATCGCAGATCGATGTGTTTTTAAAAGAAATTTCAGAGTGTTGATTGTCTCACTTTAAGAGCAGACAACACAATTTTACTCCGCAAATATTTTAAGTTCTGCTTTTTTTAAATTTTACTTCTCCGCATACTTGATTGATTTAGAATTTTTATAATATATTTCCCATTCACAATTTTAAAAGAACACTCCTCAACTCTCCTGATTGCATCTGTGGAGAAATTGGAGACTACAAACATTTTCTTTTCTATTGTAGGTTTACTCAAATCTTCTATCTTAAATTTTCCCCTTCTATTACCGACTCAAACGGGAAAACCTACTGTTTTATTGATAAAAATGCTTTTAAAAATGTTCAAATTCTTCTCAATTTTATTTACA
Source organism: Uloborus diversus (assembly GCF_026930045.1). NCBI lineage: Eukaryota > Metazoa > Arthropoda > Arachnida > Araneae > Uloboridae > Uloborus > Uloborus diversus. The sequence continues at coordinate 146,089,422 of NC_072731.1, forward strand.
AGCACAAACCTTTTTTACCCCCTCACTGAAATAAAGAAGAAAAAAAATTAATTTGAATTTTGAGATCTTGAATTCCAATTATGTTTTTCGCAATCACGAAGGTGTGTGTGTATGTAGGCATGTGTGTTTATGTGTGTGGGGGGTGTTTGTGTGTGAGGGGGGGGGTTGTGTGTAGGGGTATGTGTATGTGTCTGTGTGCAGGTAGGAATGTGTGGGTAGTTGTGTGTATGAGTGTTTGTGTGTGGTGGGGAATGTGTATGTGTGTGTGTAGGCATATGTGTTTGTGTCTGTGTCTGTGAGTAGGCATGAGTGTGATGAGTGTGTGGGTAGTTGTGTGTAGACATGAGTGTGATGAGTGTGTAGGTAGTTGTGTGCATGTGTGTGTGTATGTGTAGGTGTCTGTATGTATGCGTGTGTGTATGTATGTGTTTGAGTGTGTGTTTGTGTGTGTATATGCTTTTGTGTATGTATGTGTTTGAGTGTGTTTGTGTGTGTATATGCTTTTGTGTATGTGTGTGTAGGTGTTTATTTGTACGTGCGTGTATGTATGCGCGTGTGTGTAGCATATGAATGCAACCTGGAGACGGTTTTCGCTGTAGGGGCAGCATCGTGAGGAGCCGATGGACGGTGATGCTGCAGAGGGTGCTGGCGGGAAAATAAAATGATAGCACATCAAAACAGTCAAGTGAGAACAATAAGCAATCGTGATTGCTCAATAAATCTTTTGGGTTTGAGAATTTTAAAATTTTTGTGAACAGGAAATGGTATTTTTGATTTCTCTTTAAACTCTTTCTTTAATGAAATTCAAAAAAAAAAAAAAAAAAGTTTTCCACCAATTTACTAAAGCCAACAATTTACTGATTATGACATTACCAATTGGGACATTCTGCTGATCATGACTTTGTTGCTGCACCAGTATATTTTTAATCAATCTTATCTTTAATCAAGACTGTTTTTCAAAAATATGTTGTTTCTCAAATGTTAGATAACTTTTAATCATTTTGTACTTAATTCTCCTTTTCATTCATGTTTTTGAACCTAACATTTTATCTTCAAAATTGTACTTAAAAAAATCATTTGTATATTTTTCTTCGAATTGCAATCAACCTCAATTGTGTACACAAAATGTTGATTTTGATGGCGTCACTGTATTTTGTCAAAATTTTAATCAAGTCAGCTGTAGTTCCGGGTTTCTTAGTTGGTTGGCGTTGGAAAGTCACTCCACATCTCCTACCAAAACCGAGAAGGTTTTGTTACCATTCGGGGGGGGGGGGGAGTGGAGGAGTTGTCTTCAGTTGTCCCATTCACAAATGACCATGAAAATATAACTCTGAAATAAACAGTGAGGATACGATTTCCGTTAAGGCTCGTCATTTCGGGAGGCAAGGAAGGGGCAATTGCCCTCCTTTTGCATTTGAGAAATTGAAGTATTTTCAGAAAGAGAGCGTGGCTTTTACTGTTCTTCGGTGCAACTCGCATTGAATTTATAACCTTATCCCCCCCCCCCAAATTAAAATAACGGAACTGCTACCGAGCTTAAAACATGGCAGAAAGTTTCAAATCAGGAGCACAGCAAATAGTGGAGAAGCCCATATGGAGGAAGGAACAGCACGCAAATGAAATTCGGCATGAAATTGTTTAAAAAATACCAAAACTAAGAAATGAAACAGATAGGCGGAGAAACACCTAAGTGTCTTCTTAGGCTTGTAGTCGATTACAATGAAATGTAATTAAATATGATTGTAAAAGCAGGAATGAGGGATTATGGATAGGATTTTTGATTATGAAGTCAGAGAAAATTAGATTATGATTGAGAGTAGGATAACAAAGATAAGATAAACGTAATAGATTTCTCACAACTACAGAGTAGCAATTACGATTCTGATGACGATTGAAATGTGTAAAAAAAAAAAAAAAATGTCAAATCGATATAGTCACCATTGGTTTAAATTTCTTAACTATATGGAGAATTAAAAATGATTGAAAAAAATGTGTACCTTGACAAAGTTTAAAAAATCATTATTAAAAAATCGAACCTGAAGAAGAAACTAGTTGAAAGCCTTTTTTCTTTTTCTTTTATGAAATTCTTATTTTTAACCGACTACAAAAAAGGAGTTTATGATTTCGTATTGCGGCTTTTTATGTGTGTTTTCGAATTATTACACTTACATAGTATTATAAAATATTTATTTTATGGGATGACTTCACTGGTCAGACCGGAATGCAATCCTGCATTCCACTGTAAATATTGTCATGTCACACTCCCCTCATCCCCCTCCCCGTGTTCCCCACCGGTTTTGGCGAAAAAAAAATTTGCCTGACAATTTGTATTCCCTTTCATGTGACGAAGAAACAAAATTTCAGTATTGTTCTACGTATGCATATTAGCAAAAGAAAACAACTTACACCAGGGTACGACAGAGGCCGTAACCGCTCGTAATCTTCTTGACCTGCTGTGTCCCACAGCGTTAGACTGACTCGAACGCCGTCACATTCCATTACATCTGCGTAGTTGTCGAATCTGAAATGGAAATTATCAACTTTTGCTTTAGGTTTTTACCACAGAGCAATTCCACAAGAACAAAAAACCAACGCACGGGGTAACTTAGCACTTTGATGATTCGTTTGTCTTTGTTTACGACATTCCGAGATTTTCAATAAACCTTCATCGTCTTATTTTTAGCGTTAAAATTATGTTAGAAGAAAAAATTATTATGGTTCGGCTTGGGGAAGGTTTGTAATCTATTATTTATCAATTTTTACTTTTTAAGTTATTATTTTTAATGCAATTCTTGAAGCCTCACAAAAATGCCATCCATTTTTTTTAATTTTTTTTATGTAAATGAATGGTTTTAAACACTATTTGTACTACTTCTAAGTTATACCCTATATTACTTTAGAATGTCTACTTCGATATTCTGCAGCGAAGCACAACAGCACCACCGGAGTCTGCGCCCCTGAATGCCATTCATCTAATAATAACTCGTAACAAAGATACAGCATGTACAGTGCGGCGCATAAGTTTAAGCACAACCGAAATCCTTTGATAAAAAGAAAAGTGTACACCGAATAGCTTTTAAATTTTTACTGTACTTAAACAACCAGCTTACAAATTCCTGTTTCGAATTTGGAAACAATTCATAAAAATTAAAATAATGTATCATTAAAAAATAAAAATTTTGCTGTGGCAAAAGTTTAGGCACAAACACGAAATATCTACATTAAAGAAAGCTTATAAGTCTTTTAGCAGTCTATGGTGTTACCATTGCATCTAATGAACTCATCGATTTTTCATCATTAACACGAGAGTATAGAAGGTTTCTTGAGTGAGTCTGTACCAGGCTTCCTCGACTACTGATTTGAGCTTTGTACACAGCAATACTGCTTCCCATTCTGGTACACGTCACGTGAGAGAACTCCCCAGATGTGCTCTATAGGATTGAGATCTGCGCTGAATGTTGTCCAGTTCATTACACAGATATTTCGAGACAGAGGCTATTCTTTTGTAGTGTATTTTAGGGTTGTCTTGCTGAAAAGTTCAATTAGAACCACCTAAGACTTCCTCGAACGGTAACAAATGTTCGCTTAAAATATTTTGATACACTTCTGAATTTTGTCTGGCATTCAGAAAGCTAAGAGAAGTTTGTCTGTTGAAGTAAAAGACGCTCCATACTGTGAGCGAGTCACCACCTTGTTGCCTACTGAATATGCTCTTTTGATTTTTCCTCAAGTCACGCTAATAGTATGAGAAACCATCTGGACCGTATAAATTCAAAATTTTTTTTTCATCTGAGAATATAACACTAAACCATGCGTCACTATTATGCATGTGATGTTTTGCCCACTGCAGTCCTGCTTGTATGTGACTCTGTTTCAGATTTTCAGAAAAGGTTTACGAGCTGACTTTTGTTTCTTGATAAATCCCGATTCGGTTATTTGTCTGCGTATGGTGCTACATGATATTTGTGATCCAAGTCGAGTTTTTATCTGACTAAGAGACAAATTTCCAGTTAAAGCCATTCTTTCAATGCTTCTATTCTCACGAAAAGTAGTTCTTCTCGGCCTTCCTGGGCGATAAGTATGTTTGAATTGTTTTCCACGTTTCAGAACATTATAAATACCATGTTTAGACCAATTTTAAATCACTAAAATTTCTATAATGGATTTACCTAGCTCTCAGCTTCCAGAGTTTCGCAACTTCTTCAGGTGAGAACTGCAGAGACTTCAGCATCTTGATAACACGTTTAAGTCTACACTTTATAATTCATTGAAAAGAACCGCACTGGTCCTTCACGCGTCACGTTTCAAGAATTATTAGCATAAAATCTGATTTGTGCATAAATTTTTGCGACAGCCAAAATAATGTCTTTTGTATTTTCTGATTTTCGTTACGGTTATATTTTTCAAAATTTCATACACATATTTAGGATCATAGTAGCCACCTACTGTAGAAATTTGAAAGCATTCTGTTGAATAGTTTTCTTTTTATTCACAAATTCGCATTGTGTTTAAACTTTTGCGCCGCACTGTAAATTTATACATCCTACTACTTAACGAGCTATAAAATAGTTACTTTATTTTTACCTCACACTCAGCCACACCATATCAGTTAAGGTCATATGAGGCATTGAGAAGCACACGGATGTAAGTGTAAAAATTAGGAGGCATGTAGTACAGATGGTTGGAAGACCTATCCTCTGTTTAGATCATAGACATGGGAACCGGTTCGCTAGCGCTCACTTAACTATATAGATAGGTAAAGTGACATCCTTCGGCAGTGCGAAGGGGAAAATGATTCCTTTTGAAGAAGTCTCGGCCACCATTTGTTGGGCAAAGAAATCGGTGTTGGAACTACATTTGGTTCGTTTCTTACGGTTTTTTTTTCTTTCTTTTTCGGATAAAGCTCAAACATATCTTTAGGCGTCGAAAAAATTAACTCTTGGAAAAAGAACTTATTATCTAATTTTGTATAACACACAGACAGCCAGGCGTCACTCGAAAAATTCTATTTGATTTGCATTTTTGAGAACATAAGACTTGAAGATCAATCAAAAATTAGCGTTGGGGCCTGGTGATGTTTTGCGGGGGTGGGGGACAGAGTTTGCAGATCCGGGCCTAGCTATACCTTTCCATGGCAGTACAGGTAAGCACCATGATGACAGTTTACTACTCCGTAAGTTTATCCTGCTCGACTAATTACAAAACAATGACCAAAAAATGTAGTTCAATCATGTTGACTTTGAACTTCATACATTTTATGTTTCGGACTTCGTATGGTTTGCTTTCATTATTTAGTAATTTACTTACTGTGTATGTAAGATTTTTTTTTTAATCATTTTTTTTTAGATTACCTAAAAATTACTTTTTATTTCACATATTGTACATATCTTTGTTACGTTCCCTCTTTAGTAAAATCTTGAAAAAATTAATGGTGCTCTTAGGTACAAAAATGTTGGGGAGCGCTGTAATAGGGAATTCACCAACAATTTCTTTGCAAGTTGTTCATATTTGTGATTTATGATCGTTTATTGTTTAACATTTGTTATCGATTCTGTTTAGAAAGTGACTATGGGATTTACAAACCTAATGCACCTTAGGTCATTTTTTTTTCATTAAAACTATTTTGTAAATTTAACTGCTGTGATCAGGGGCGGATTTACAGTCTGTTCAAGGGGTCAAGCGGTTGAAAACCGTAAAAGTCATTCTTCCCCCCAAACCCGTCATGTAGGGGGCAGGGAGTCAATTGAACCCCCCTTCTTTACCCTGTATTTTAAATACTAATCGCCCCCTATCGCCCCTCACGAACTTATCGCTCCTTTGAAGTTTCAAAAGCCCCCTTTAGGTGCTATTTCCCCCTCCCCCACCCACTATTCTAAGTCATAGCAATGTATTATCATACCATTGTAGTGCAGTCCGTGGAAGAAAAAGGTTGAAAGACACTTAAAGAAACATAAAAATTATTAAAGTTGAAAAAAAAAGGAGAGGGGCGAGCTTAGGTTCAGATTACAAAGTGGATAACTCTATCCATCCTCGACTACATTAACTGTCTAAACTTAATTTAAAGTAAATTTGTGGAATGTACTTGATTGAAATTAGTAGCGATTCCTAGTAATTCCTTCACTTCTATATTATTGGTTTTATAAAGTGACGGTCACGGAGGGGGCAGTCGCCCCCCCCCCAGTAAATCCGCCACTGATTCTACTGATTGCGAGTAATTAATCATAGCTATCATGATTTCAAAACCCATGAAATATCAATTTTATATTTTATAATTTATTACCAACCAAGAGTACATATAAATTTACAGACGAATTGAAAATTTCATACGGTAAATTTCACAGATATGTCCATGTTAATTTAAAAGCCCTTCATTTAAAAAGATTCGAGAATTCATATACGATGCGAGATGCAGCCTAAAAAATCCTCGTAAGAAGCCATTCATTAAGTAAGGGTCCCAATGGGAAGGGGGTTGAAAAAAATCTCTACATACCCTTACTTGGGGGGGGGGGGGTCAGACCCTTTCTTACGTAATATTTTTCAAGTCGATGTTCTATATTAGAAATTGCGCGGTCAAGTGGTTTAGCAGGGATCATATTTTATTTGCTTCGGGAAGGTAAAAACGTATAAACATGAGCTGTTTTTACTTGTTTCTCATAGAATGAATAGTGTAAAATATAATAAAAGAATCGCACTGTGTATGGCATGTGTTATTTTTAATTAGTATCGCATTATATACAAAAAATATTTGTCGAAAAAACATTCCGTCTAGATTCCTTTTAGTAAATATTTTTTTACACCAAAAGGTTAAGAAAAAAAAAATTAATAACGATTCCAGCGATGTAAGATTTGTTATTTTATTATTTTGAAAATCGAAATGGAATCTTACGCAAGAAAGGGGGGGGTTGAAAAATCTTATTTACCCTTACATGGGGGGAGGGGGGTCGAAAGTTGCCAAAATCATCCTTACGTAATTAATGAATGGTATCTAGCGATTCAAACTGACTTACCCGGAATCCATAAAACCATAAATTAGTTTTGCATCGACGAGAAAGGGATATACTCTAATGTTTCACATAATGCCGAATTACAAATGAGTTAAAAATTAGGAAGATGCGAAGTCTATTTTCTGTTCTGGAATTACCTCCAAATAGTGAATTTCCAAGAGAAAATTATTTTGAGATAATTTTTTTTCAAAAAATAAGATATTCCATTGAAAGTGGTACTTCAAAACTGAAAAAACCCCGCAAAAATTGCGGAAAACGAACCGATAATAAGCTTATAGGATGTGCGGTGGGAAGTTCTTGCCCTCAAAATGGCGGACGATCGTTTGTTGAAAAGGAATCACTTTTCTACCACAGGATGCTCCATCTAGTTAAGTGAGCGAGAGCGAACCAGTTCCCATGTCTATGGTTTAGATGGTACTTGAAGCCTTAGTGGGTGCTGTTATACAGACTGATTCTTAAAACCGTTTTGATAAGAGCCTATCTATGGTCTTAATTTAAACGTGTTTAACTCGAAACTATAAAATATCCACTAACGTACCTTGCTTCTTATAGCCTTATATTGTTTTACTTCAGTCCGAACTTTAGACCACCACATTCGTTTTAATAATAATGAACCGTTAATATGCAATAAGAGTGCGCTTTGAAAGATGATGTTAATGCTCAAAGACTTGAAAAAAATACAGACATTATGTAGAAAATACTTTCATAGTAAGAAGGCTATAATCAGGATAAGGAAATCAATATTGAACAACATTTTTTATCAGAGATATAAAATATCTCTCATGACAATGAGAGGTGACCAATCAGTTTCACCTCTTGGTCTGCATTCACTTACACTGTTGGTGCATATTCGCCCTCAGGAAAAGTTCCAGTTGAATAAGCTATGAGCATGCAAGTCTTGCCCACTGTGCCATCGCCCACCACCACCAGCTTGATGGGCCTATTCGGCTGGGACATTTCACTAAAAAAGAAGAAACTCATTAGTAGGAAGCCAATAAATGAATTAAAAAATTAAATTCATTTTACTTAAGCCGTAAAATGTCCTCAATGGTGGTATACTTAATGCGTATCATCTTGATTTCAGTTACAAATCATCCCCTGCTAATATTAAGCCTTCGGATACATTTAACGACTTTTTTTTGCGTCAAGCACTTGCATTACCTGAATAACGGATGACGAGGATGTTTCGTTATTGTAAATGGAACAAAAAAAAATACAGTCAAACTCGCTTATAACAAGTCCTGATTTAACGAGAATTCGGATTTAGCGAGGAAATGAAACAGATTTGGTTGGTACTATGTTAAGTCTGTGGAAACATAACCCGCTTTTAAAGAGCAAACCCCGTTTAAAGCGAGCAAAATTTGTGCAATTCATAAAATTTCTGCTGATTTCCACCTCAGAAAAAAAATATATAATTAATTTGAGTTTTGACATATTGAGTTCAAATTATGTTTTTCGCAATCACGAGTGTGTGTATGTAGGTGTGTGTGTTTGTGTGTGGGGGTATGTGTGTTTGTGTGTAGGGGGTATGTGTATGTGTGTGTAGGCATGTGTGTTTGTGTATGTGTGTGTAGGCATGCGTGTTTGTGTCTGTGTGCTGGCATAAGTGTGTGGGTAGTTGTGTGTATGAACGTGTGCGTGGGGGCGAGGTATGTGCATGCAGCATCGTGAGGACCCGGTCGACGGTGATGGTGCGGAGGGTGGCGGTGGGAAAATAAAATGATAGGACATCAAAGCAGTCAAGTGTGAACAATAAGCAATCGTGATTGCTCAAAAAAAAAAAAAAAAGATTGTCCTATTTTTAGAAAGTTCCATAAACATTTTGAATTTAGACGACGGTTAAAAAAAAAGAAATAAATCCAGAGAACAACAGCCCTCGCTATACTCAATGACTTCTAAAGTCCAAAGAAATTTTAAACTATTTTATAGCCACGGACGCAACTGACGATGATTTTTGAGCTACACGTTCATCGAAAACAACAAAAAAGAGATAGTTTGCAAATAACCAACTTCTTTGGTACTGTACTGAAATATAAAAATAACAATGATTTTTTTTCACGAATCCGTTTTTTTTACGAGCACTCGTTTAAAACGAGCAAATGCTGTGGTCCCTTCGCACTGGTTATATATAAGACAGTTCGACTGTATCAGTAAATTAAATCCGTTCCAGAAGCAAGAATTTCTTCAATCTGCATCCAAGGGGTGAAAAATGCGAACATGATAACATTAGGCACAAAAACTTCTTAAACTCATTTGAGGGATTATAAAAATAATTACATGATAAAAAAAAAAGCTTCTATAAATTAAGAAAGTTTTTGGAACTAATTTTGAACTATTATTAATATCGAAAAACTCCGCAAATTATATTAAAAAGTAAGCTCAAAGTTAAACGTGAGCTGCGGCTTGTTAAATTTCAGCAAATTAACAATTACTGAAAACACCGAAATTACATTCAATCAGCCAATAGTTTGCCCGGAAAACTAAATCAACTTGCACCTCAGACACCTTATTGTATTTGAAAGGGGTCATATAACCTTGCTAGTGCTTGGTCCAAACAATTACTGCTTTTAATAAATAGGTTCGAGACCGTTTCGCAATTTATACAAGTTCTTATTCGCTCCTATAATAATGACATTCAACTCCACCCTTGTAATTACGGATAATAGTTTCAGAACACAAAAGCACGAAAGATGATCTATCCTCTCAGGAAGGAAACACTCGATCGCGTGATCTAGAAGAGCCTGGGGCAAGCGACTGTCAAGCCGACCAGTGATCTTCAGTGCTTGAAATTGACATTTATCTAGCAAAAAATAAAAGGATGAAATGTACTTTTAATAGATATTACATAATTTACTGAGGGAATACATGTACCAATCCTTCCCCCAGCTTTCATTTTCCATGGTATTTCTTATTATTTATATTATTTCTCAAAGTTGTTGGAGCTTTCATGTCTAAGAGATAGAAACTTCGTTTTGAATGCCTGAGATCCTGGAATCGGTTCTCACTGGAGTCCTCGATGTTATTTCCTCTCTTTGTGCTGTAAATCTTTGTGTTGTCTTACATGCTAATAAAGAAATCCAACGTTTCAAGGGAATGGCACCCCATATCTTTATAGTGATAATATTTTACTACGACATGACAACAACTCAAAAGGTGTTTTTTGTCAGAATGCCATAACTTTTTTAATGCATAATCATATTTCATAAATAAGGCATCATTAAAAAGGTTTTTTCACCACTTTCGGCGAAAAACAAATATTTCATATTTCAGCTGTTTTGCCAAAAAAAAAAAAAAACGGTTATTATTATTATTTTAAAGTTAGGAGTTGCTTTAATGTATAGCATCCCAAATTAGATGCCCATTGGATCAGTTGGTTAGAGCGTCGTGCTAATAATGGGAGGGTCGTGAGTTCGAATCTCCATAAATCAAAAACATGTCGTTTTAATGACCTCTTTTCTTCAGCAGAATTCTGGGACCGGTTTACCCCCAGAAAATGAGCTATAAAATGTGGTTTTTTAATGAATAATTTTTTCGGCAAAGTTCTGATCCAAAGTTGCATGAATATAAAATTTTAACTCATTTGAGGAAGGATTCTAAACTACAGTTGTGTTGTTACATTAAAATCAGAAAAGAAAATATTAATTTTATCATGGTAAATTGTAATATCGTGTATATTATTTCTCAAGGGTGTTTTTTGTAGGTACACCATAAAATCCATAATACTACATAAAACTTCATAAGTAAGACATCATTTCAAAGGTTTTTTTCTCCGCTATCAGCAAAAATAAACAAACAAGTTATATTTTGACTATTATTTGAAACGTTACACGTATAAGAGAACCGGATTTTCGAATTCCTGCTGTCGAGTGCGAATGATTCGCCCAGATCAGCTAACCCTAAAAGTAAACAGTTAATCAGAAATTCGTTTTCTCTAAAAGTGCTTTTGTAACTTGGTAAGAAAAAGTTACATATGATTGTGAGCGACTCTGACGAATTGGATCCGATAACCAAACTGGACTTTTAGCAATTCTTATGCTTGTAAATGTATGACCCTTTGGTTTAATTTGATTTTAAAATTCTGAAATTCAAAACAAATATGAAATCAAATTTTTTAAACTTTGTTCGCATCATCTATATATATATAAAGGTGACGATGTTTCTTTGTATCTTTGTTTGTACCCGATGGACAGAAGACCCCATAGCACATACAGCCCTGAAACTTGGCACAAAATATCGAACATACCCCGGGCCCGTGCACCTCGAAGCCGAAATTCTAAATTTCGAAGTAGTTTTTTCTAATTAACTAATTAAGCTAAATTTCGGCTAATTAGGGGTAAAAAATCTCCCCACCCCCCAAAAATTATATATCGTTGGAAAGGGTTTTCTTTCCCAAACAAGATGATGTTCGTTCCATTTTTCTCAATTTATTAGAACAGGAGATATAAGCGATTCTAATTGAGCTAATTTTCAAGGCTTCTCTACGAGAAATTGTTATAACACTAGGTCCATTTTCCAGACAATCTTTCAATTACTTTCTTCTTAAATATTTTGGAGGAAGTTGCCTTTGTTGCTTATGAATATTTTACTGTTATTACTTTATTTTAAATTCACTGTGCGTATGTTAATTGATTTTTCTTTTTAATTAGAAAGTCGCTTGGCGAACTTAGTTGGCGAAGTATTTAGTTTTTTACATTTGAAAGCTACTGCATATGTAATTTTGATGTAATTTGTTTTTCTTTAATTCAACGGATTTTCTTTAAATTTTTAGCACAGGCATCGCTGTGCGGGTACTGTTAATATATATGGCTATATATACTGCTAATATATATATATATATATATATATATATATATATATATATATATATATATATATATATATATATATATATATATATATATATATATATATATGTGTGTGTGTGTGTGTGTGTGTTATATATATATATATATATATATATATATATATATATATATATATAAATTTAATGATAAATTTTAACTCAGGTCCCGCTCCCTGTTCCCCCATCCTTGCCACAGTACTTAAATTACACACACACACACACATATATATATATATATATATATATATGTATAAAAAAAAGCTTCCACTATACCTGTATGTTAATTTTCTGTCCGGAAATAAAATCGATTATTTTTCGCCAGTTTTTCTGAAAAAAACCTCCCCTGTACTTTAAGGGATTAATTAAACATGTTAGTTTACTGAACCATTAAAACAAGCATCAAGTTGTTAAAAAGAAAAGAGATGGGAAGGTATTATTCGTCATAACAGCAGGAGATGGGTTTTTCTTAATTTAACTCTAAAGCAACGGCTGAACCAAAAAACACGAAAATTGACACACAAGATTAAATTGTAGGTAACGGCACCAGTAGCAGGCATACTTAAGGCATCGCTCTCAGGTGAACTTAATTTTCGGAGCCTTTTAACATATTTAGCCTTTTAAAACTTTTTCTCTCATGCAACTACATCTCATCTAACGTTTAGCTGCTTCTGGATCCTCTGGATTTGTTAATTCTATTTTTGTTTCCCCAATGTCGAAAAGAAGTCCGACCTCCACTAACAGACACCGGCAATTCTGATGATACCCAGTAACAGATAGGAGGAGGAAAGGATGAGTAATGGACAGAATGGGGTGGTTTCCTTCAGACAAAAGTAATACTTTTAGTCATTGAAATGGATAGAATGAGCAAAAAAAAAAAAAAAAAAACTTGGACCCAGCAAATACTTTTAGTTTCCCAACAGTTTTTTTTTTTTTAGTTAATTTTTTTATATGTCCGATTTTTCAAACAAGGCGTGGTCTTGATGACGTCCCAAATGATGCTCTTTGGAGCATCTTTCTCCTGCGTTTCCACGTTTTGATAATAAAGAAGCGAATTAAAATTGCGCTCTACGCTTACTACCAACCATATCGTTGCCAATACACATGAGTAAAGATGCGAATTAAATATTTTGCACTGTGAATGGCAACACTGAATGGCATTTCATCATTTGTGATGTCATCGGCAGAAGCCGGAAATAATGAAAGCGCTCCGTTTTAAGTAATTTTTTAAAAATATTAAATGTAAAAATATTTATCAAAAAATGGTCAGATCCTATGTTTTTAAGCATGTTCTTTCAGAAAAAAGTACTTTTAAAATTTTAGAAACGACCCCATTCCCTTTTTCTCTTCAAAATGTGCAAAAGTTCTTTATTTTTAGATCTAAAACCTTATTAAATTCAAACGAACACGAAACACCGGCAGATCTCGTGATTTGTCCGCATTCATTTTGCTTTCAAAGGCCCAAGTCAAGCAGAATTTATTGAGCAAAATCACGTTTTTTCAGGAAAAACACTTATAAAGGTACACGCCGGCATACACACACGCACATCTACATACACACGACTACATAAACACAGGACTCAACGAGTAGGGTCCTATTGCACCTTGTGATTGCGAAAAAAAATTTCAATTCAAAATGTTAAAATTCACTTTTTTTTTTCTTCATTTACATTTTTAAAATCCTAACTGATGTCTGTCCTTTGTTCTATATCCTAGCTGCTTATGGAAAAGGCAAACAAAATCAAAGCACCGTGTTCCATATTGAGCGTCATGTTTAAAATAAATAAATAAATAAATAAACATTTAACAAGAAAACGATAGCTGTGCGATGTGTGTGCCGCAATAGCAATAATAAACAAATCAAAAATATTGCAGCCGGTGTAAAGTTTTCCTTTTCTCCGCACGTACTCCAATATAACACAGACGAAGGTCTTATTACCTAATTCTGCGTTCAAAGCTTCAACAATTGCTAACAGGCACTTACAAAACTACAGTGGTAGAACCTCTTAACACAGTAATTAACCCTCGTGTCGAGCAAAATTTTCGAGGGGGAATGGGTAGAGAGAGAAAGAAGAAAAAAAGAAAAGAGAAAAGAAAAAGAGAGCAACTTTTTCAAACATGGCCATTGCAGATAACTAGCGATGAGGAGAGCAGATGTGGAGAAGAATAATTCTGGTTTCGAGGCAACTAGTTGTAAGAAGGAAGTGAGAGTTCTTTAGAATTTGATTCGTTGACTCTTTCTGCGCGTTCTATTGTGTCTGATTCGAAAAAGAAAGAGGAATAAAATGTTTTAAAATAAGCATCGACAATTCAAAGCAAGGACGAGTTCTGCTGAAATTTGTCGCAAATGCGGTTAATGTCATCGGTTAGCCAGCAGTCGGAAAATGTCGATCCGCAGTCCGAATTTGAACCGCGAGTCGTCAAAAATTAGACCACCAAAACTCTTTTGGAAGTATGTGACGAACTCAAACAAATTATTTTAAAAATATTAGTCTGCAGAAAACAATACCCTTAATCGACACCCTTATTTTTTGCCCAATTTTTTTAAAGTTATTAATTACGGGACTGATTTGAACTTTTTATTTATCTGTCTATTACGTTAGGTTTCCACACAGGGTTCGCGCTGAGGTGCGGGATTGCTCGATTCCCTGCAACTTTTTCTAAAATCCCACTCTATAAAAATCCTTTGTACCCTCTGTTTCCGCTATTCACCATTAGCGGATATACATTGAAAAAGATCGCAAAATTTCTCACCTTGGATTTTTTCTCTTATTTATACTAGTCTTTTTTTTTTTTTTTTGTGGCAATGATACATTTTTTAGAACAATTGAGAGCAGAGAACAATTTAAAACATTAGCACCATTGAGTCAGTTATTGATTTAAAAAAATAATCTTGCCTACGTAATAGACCATTGCAAGATATTTTTAACCGACTTCAAAAAGGAAGCGGTTATCAGTTCATACCGTATGTACGTATGTATGTTTTTTTTTTTTTTTGTCCATTCACAGCGTCGCACCAAGTGAACCGGTTTTGATGATTCTTTTTTTAACGGATACGGGATGGCTCAACTTAGGTCCCAAACTTAGGTCCCATTACTTTGTTTGACCATATTTGTTCATTAAAAAAAAAAGTTACGGGCAAAAAACGGTAAATTTCATGCAATTTCCCTATTAAATGATTAAATATAAAACCCATTGTTACAAAGTTTGGTGCCATACAACACTAAGATTAATACTAATTGTAATGATAATTTTGAACGAAAACTTCTCTGAAGCAAGCATGAAGTTTCTTCTAGGTAAACCTAACCTGGAAATGAGTAATATAGTGATTCGCAACTCCAGAGCTCGAATACGCTACCTTGCGGTGATAACAATATTACAGAAAAAGGTAAAACATTCCATTCCACGTGTTTTCTTTGGGGTAAATTACAGGCTTCAGACAGTTTATGGTATAATGTAATTTCAGAAGAATAGAAAAGAAAGCTTCCCACAAACACGATGAAAAATTACTGTCATTCACTAAACGTCAAAGCAAGTTATAAGTTACGGCATTTGTTTTTTTACCTTTTTCATCTGCCATTAGACAGTTTCTGCAGTGTCCCCTATAGTTCATTGGAGTTGCGAATTAGGATCTGCTTAGCCGTCACAATGCTACCAGATTAGGTTTGCCTCAACTATAGTAGTATTTTTATCGTTATCATCTATGCCAATAACAGATGATCGAGGCTAGAGCCGCTGCATCAGATTAAGTTTAGCCGTTTTCGATGGGATTTTCCCATTGTTGCGGAGCTAATTTTATCACAGCAAAGTTTCGTGTTTCGCCAAATTTGCCGTAAATAATATTTTATTCAATAAACTATTGGCGTGCAGCTAATAATCGCTCGCAGTGAACAATCACCAAAAAAGACAACCTCTCAAACACGAGCTCCGCTCCAAAATGGCTGATCTTTAGCTGATGCGCCCACCGAGCTATGGCAACCCTCTTTTGCTGCTCACAAACCAAACCATGTGACTGGTGTGTATCCGCAACGGCGGGCGTTTATCGTAGCAGACGACGCCTTCAATATCATTGATTTGCCAAGCGTTGAGTTTAATTTCTTATTCATGAGACCCCAAGTGCAAGAAAAATGGCTCACTATTGCTGTGCATTTCCTTGCAAAGAAAAATATGCAAAAGGATTAGCTGTAACATTTCACAAGTATGCAGCATTATTAATATTATTTTATTTAATTTCTTGAATTTTTTCTTTTTCGAGCCGTGTTTTGTTGTGAAGTTTATAACTATTTCTATTAAATATTAAGTTATATCAGTGAATCAGATAGGAATACATTTTATACACTATTTTGCTACTTTCTGGAAGCATTTTTATCCTCAGAGAAGTGAAATGCATTTTGAAAAGGTTTTTAAGTGTTAGCAAGTTAGTCTTAATGTTGGCGACAAATTTTCCCCGCCAATATGAAAGATCCCCTTTTTAAACTGAAAACAATTTTAATTTTTAGTTTTCTCTTTTATGTACACATACTGTCTTTAAATAATTCGTATTTCTATGGTAAAATTTTAAAATTTCCGAGATTGTCAATTTGATCCCTATTAATTTGCGGTGACACCCAATTATAAATGCTTTAAAGTTATTTAGACAGTTTGAAATACCAAACTCGTTTTGAGAAGACAACTTATTTCTATCATATTGATTCAAGAAAGTAAAGAGGGAAAATAATTCAGTGTTTAGTTGACTACAGTGGCGAATTTCTAAATTAGCTACTATCTAGTTTAGCTTACGGCGGACAACTTCCGTAGACAGCAAATTTTTGAAATTCTATATTCCTTCAGCATCCATTGAAACGTAGTATCCACTAATTTCTTTCACTATTGCAAGCAATGTAGTATAGGCAGTATGTTTCAGCATAATATAGATAGCAATTTGTTTCATCTTGTTTGCGGAGAACACTTTTAGTCAACACGTAACATTCCACTTAAAATGATCAGTTCCAAATGAAATAAAAGTTACTGAAAACTGTTATCTAAAACTAATTACTAAAGTAAAAATAATTCATGAGTAAAATAAAAACAGTTCAGTTTCTGCACCTTGGGAAAGGCAAACAAATAAATAAATAAAATATAATATAATAATAATAATGAAAATCGATTCCGTCTGAAAATAAATGTCGAGTGCCAAACTATAGATAATGCCGCCATCCAGCAACCATGCTGCCAAAGTTTTCGCTAAGCCTCCACACCAGTCACTATGTGTGAACCAATTTTCTTCATCAGCGAAAATGGGAAAACTCTGTCTACTCTTATTATTAGTATATGGATGCGTCGGCTCGTACATATATAGGGGCTAATCGTAGCTCAGTAAGGAGGTACAGTATTGCATCACAAGTAACTTGTGTGCAGTGAAATGTAAATTAGTTTGGGGAACGCCCAAACTATTAGAAAAATCACGAAAAAACGATCTTTTTATTCTGCTTTTTGAAAAAAGATGTTTATAAAAAAAATTTCGGTGCAGAATCAGAGTATAAGACTTGCTTCTATCACTCAGACGCCCAAAAAAATTTTCGCAATGTAAAAAAAATAATATATATATATATATATATCATGTAAATGTCGCACGTTGCATACGAGTTGAATCGCAGGTCTTCATTCAAAAAGACATTCTTCTGGCTGATTCTTATGTGAAATGACCCCTTGTTTCCAAATACGACCACCTTTCTCCCCATCACGCCCCCTTTATAGAACCTCCCCCCCCCTCCTCTGATTGAGAGCCACTTTTTTTAAAATTTGGCGGGGGAAAAGAGCATTTCAATAACTGTAAACATTAATCTGAATGACTAGAGATGTGCAAAGCTCAAAATCTTGTAGCAAAAAGGAAAACATAGGGGGCAATCCCCCCTCCTCCCCAAACACATTGTGCAGCAAAATAACTCTCAAATGCTTCTGAGGCTATTCCGGTTGAGTCTTCTGCAAATTGACTCCCCGAATCCGAATATGATCTCCGTTTTCCTCCTACACATACCAATTTGTGTAGAAAAGCACCCCACCTCCCTTTTTTTAATTTGAGGGGGGGGGCAAGTTCTCTTTTTTGCTACGCATGCAAAAGACTTGTCTAGTCATTCAGAATAATGTTCACGGTTATTGTAATGCTCTTTTCCCCTTCCAAATAAAAAAAAATGGCTCTGAATCAAAGGAGGTCATTTTACATGAGAATCAGCCAGAAGAATGTCTTCTTGAATGACCTGTGATTCAACTCGTATGCAACGTGCGACATTCACACAATTTTTCTTTTTAAATTTTGTTTACATCGCGAAAATTTTTTTGGACATAGGAGTCATAGAAGCGAGTGTTATACTCTCATTCTGCACCGATTTTTTTTATACACATAACGGAAATAGTAAAAAGATCGTTTTTTTGTGATTTTTCTAATATTTGGGAGGGGGGTATACCCTCCAAGTCCCCCCTTTTGTTGCGATCGGTGTCCATGATCTTGAACTTTGAACTTCTTTTGCCCGCCAAAACTATATTAGCAGTTAATATAAAGCTACTTTAACCTCCAAAATAATAATAATAATAATAATTGCTCTTAAACTAAGGAAAATTGAAAAAAATTTGGCGGGGGTCTTTAAAAAAATGGTACGGATAGGGGGAAAACGGAGGTCATATTAGGATTCAGGGGGTCATTTTACATAAGAATCAGCCGAAGAAATCTCGGGATCATTTTGAAAGTTTTTTTTTTTTTTTTTGAGCAATCACGATTGCTTATTGCTTCTATTTGACCGTCCTTGATGTCCGGTTCCTTTTTCAGAATGGACCAGGGCCTCTGCAGCACCGCCGTCCACCGGAGGACGGAGCTGCTCCTCTAGTCCTAGCCTCCACTAGCAGCACTGTCCACCGGAATCCCCTCCTCCTAGGCGGTTTCATCCATATCCTGATGCATACACACACTTCTACATACACACACGTTTACACAAACAAGTCCTTAGACACATACACACACGTAACCGCCCAGGAGGAGGGCAGGGTTGGGAGCTCCCTGCCGTAACTAGAAACATGAGTCGTTTCTAGAAACAATAGTCTCCAATGAGTAGCGTCCTGTCGCAACTCGTGATTGCGAAAAACATAATTCGAATTCAAAGTGTCGGAATTCAAATTAGATATATATAATCTTTTTTTATTTATTTTTTTTTAAATGTCCGATTTTTCAAACAAGGCGTGGTCTTGATGACGTCACAAATAATGTACTTTGCGGCATCTAAGGCCCCTATATATACGAGCCGACGTATCAGCTTAAGATTGGCCATTTTGGATCGGAGCGCGTGTTTGAGTGGTTGTCTTTCTGGTGAGTTATCGCGTTTGGTGATTGTTCACTGTGAGCAATTATTAGCGGCACGTGAGATGTTTATTAAATAAAATATTATTTTTGGCAAATTTATCGAAATCTGAAACTTTGCTGTGGTAATCCTAGCAGCGCAACAATGAAAAATCCGATCCAAAATGGCTAAACTTAAGCTGATGCGTTGGCCTATCTATATAGCGGCTCTAGCCGCATTTTTCTACTACGTTTCCACGTTATGATAATCAAGCAGCGAATTAAATATTGCGCTCTGCGCTTGCTATCAATCATATCGTTGCCAATACACGTGAGTAAAGATGCGAATTAAATATATTTTGCATTGTGAATGGCAGCACTGAATAGCATTTCATCATTTGTGATGTCATCGGCAGAAGCCGTAAACAATGAAAGCGCTCCGACTTAAGTAATTTTTTAAAAATATTAAACATAAACAAATTTAACAGAAAATGGTCAGATCCTATGTTTTTAAACATGCTTTTAAACACACAATTTTGAAAGTATTTTTTTCCTTTCAGAAAAGTATACTTTCAAAATTTTGGAAACGTCCCTATTACTTCGTTCAAATGCAGAAGAAATTTTCACGCGTCATACCTTGACGGGTGATTTTATAGTTATTGTATAAGGATAATTCTCCAGAAAACGTAACTTTTGAAAGAAAATATTTTACAATTTTGAAACCTTTTGTTTTCTTTTTTTTTTTTTTTCATTCTTACATGAAAAAGTAACCTATTAGAAGTAACCACAAACAATGGCCCAGCTAAGTTCCAGTTATTTCACTCATAAATATTAAAAAAAAATTAAAAAATGCCTTGTTTACAGAAAAAAAACAAAAATAAATAAATAAACTTTTTAATATTTAAAAATCGAGGCAAATTGTATTACAAATTAGTAATTTTGTTAATTGTGCAAACAATCAGCTATTTCAATGATTAGTGGGAACATAATATTAAGCTCTCTTAATTAAAGTACGGCTTAATTGGTAGTTTCAAATGTATGTTAAAAATAGTATTTAGTAAATTTGAGGATATACTGGCAATTTATAATTTTGCTAGAATGCCTATAATTGATGTATTTCCCCTCCATCATTTATTTTCACCTCAGAAATATTGACATTGATAAGGTTTGTCACGGAGGTAAGGAATTTTCCATTAATATAGGCCTAATAGATACATTTTTCAGGAAATTTTTTTATTTTTCTTCGTTGCTACAATCTGCACATGTTAAGCATTAGAAAACATGTACACTTCTTTTTTTACATTAATATACATCCCTGAATTTCAAGTTCACGGAGGTGAGAAGTCAGAATAACCACACTAAGTTTTTGAAGAAAAATCTATCTTCCTGTTTTTCGACAAAAATCTCACAACTTCAACTATGGCTGAAAATACTAGGGGGCTGCCTTGTATCATGGAAAATAAAATTCGGTGTCATTACTGCCATGTGTTAATGAGGAATGGCATTTTTTGTTTAGGCAACGGAGGTGAGAATTTATTGTGTGACATGACTCCTTATCCTACTAAAACGAACTAAAACACAAAATTGAAAAAATAAATATACTCAAAACAATAAGTGTTTGAGACACTTGTGAAAGACATAATCTTCACTAATATTATAAAGAGAGAGGGCGGATTTTTTGTGTTTGTTTGTTCGAGGTAATCTTCCGAACCACTGCACCTATTTGAAAAATTCTTTCACTATATGAAAGGTGCTTTCTTACTGAGTAACCATAGGCGTCGGAAGCGGGGGAGCTGGGGGAGCTTAAGCTCCCTCTATAATATTTCAGACCGGCTCAGCTCCCCCGGAAAAATTCTAACTGTATAGCTTTTTTCAGACATTGTCTACCTCAAACCTGATTTCAAAAATGAGTTCTACCTTTTTTTAGGAATTTCCACATAATAACCAACAAAGAAAAGCGAGAGATGGAGTGGTCAGTACGGTCAGTACATTTGGGTTTCCCTCTTTCCAAACCTCTCGATTCCCGAAAGAAAAAGAAAAGTATTAAAGACAAGTTATCTACATAGGGGTGTTTTCCGCCCTCTCCACTTGGAGCTCGTCTTTCGCAAGTGTATTACACATTACACTGTAGCTCAGTTTATGTTCTTAGTTTTGCATGCCATTTGTATCTCACACTTTCACTAAAAAGAGATAATCGTGAGCCAGTTTTGTATTTAAAGATGAAGGTGCTCCAGACACGTAACAAAAAGGAGGTTTCTAAGGTAAACAACTTACTCAGTTTTAGCTTTACAGAGACTTATCTCATTTTAAATAATCTGACCTTCCGGACGCTATCTAAAGAATCTCCGGCGAATCCTTTTAAATTCGTTGATTAAAACAAACTTGCAAAATATGAAACGAAAGTTAAATTAAAATACTGAGTGGTCATATAATATTTTTGTTTATTGCAATTATCAAAAAAAAAAAAAAAAGAAAAGAAAGAAAGAAAGAAAAAAACCAATGCTGAGGAAGAAAAGTCTTTTATTTTTTTCATTTCTTCGTAAAAAGTTCAGCCCCGACCAAAGAAAAATCTTTGGTCGGGGGGGGGGGGGGGATTATGATCTTATGTTTCGGGTGTTAAATTACACGTTTCGATCAAAAGATACGATCAGATTGCGAAAATATCATTATTCGATGGTCTATCGAAACCAAAAGTGATCTTCTGTCAAGGGACATAGACTAAAAGCCTGATATACATATTCTTCGAACAAATTTTTAAAATTCTATAAAAATTATATTTATTATTTTTGATTGAAAATATTGTCAGAAGAAACAACCTAAATCAGCAACATACCCAGAAATTACTCTTGCGGAAACATATCATTGCTGTGATAAAAAAAAAAAAAAAAAAAAAAAAAACACACACACACACACACACACACACACACACACACACAATTTCCAGAAATATCCCACGGTAGAAACTAAAAAAAAAACCTTTTATCCATTATTTTGTTATATTTAAACCGTGAGGGATTGATTTTTTCATGAAGTCAAAATTTGCAAAGATAAATATAATTTAAAGAATTCTAAGGTACTACGACACAGAAACAAAAATTCTCACTGATCAAAATCGGTGAAATCTCCATTAGAATATTTATGAAAAAAAAAAAAAACTTTAATAATTGTAAACACTGTTAGATGCGGTGCGAGTATATTGAAAACAATTTTTTTTTTAATTTAGACTTTATGAAGTTACATTTCTTCTTCTTTTTTTGTGTTCTCAAAATTAAGCGGTTTTTTTTTTTTTTTTTTGTCACAGATTTGTTTTCATGCTAAAAAATGCATGTGGAAGAGAGCACTCGAGCACCCCTCAAACTGTTTGAGGTTCTGGGAAACTTTTTCATATCCATTTTCACGATTAAAAATGTTCCTTTTCACTTATTATTCTTAGAAAAAAGCACCAACAATATTTCATAGTTTCTCTGAAGCACTTTTACTAACATTTATCTGAACTATACAACGAACGTTTTGTTTAAACACATTTCAGGCGCACTGTTTCTCTTCGCCTCTGTTTCTAGTTCTCATAAAAGAAAGTCTTCTAAATGCCACGCTGCAAAAGCCCTCCCCTACCTCCTAAATTATTAAAAAGCGTTGCAATGTTCGTTTTTAGAGAGCGATTTCCTGAAAATTCCCGGAAGAGAACCCATGACTGAACACCTTGCCCTCCACAATATGGTGGATTATATAATATTCCGTTCAATTTCAAATCATTGCTATGCCTCTAACATTAACAAATATGATCTATCTCGAATAATTTTCGGAGAGTGACACCCGAAACTCCTCTCTGATATCAAAAACGAAGAATGAAAATTCAGTTTTTAAAACTACAATTTCTAAAACTTCAAGGGAAAGGAATCTTTTCCAATAACCTCATTGAGAAACGCTCTCTAAGACTTCAATTTCTAAAAAAATCCAGAGAGCCATAGAACCTCCCCCTTTCCCTGATATTATTGAAGACTGTCTTCAATTGCGTTTTTGGAACTTCAATTTTTAAATATTGGAAAAGAGATGTAAATCGATCGAGGACAATCCTTGAGTCATATCATTTTCCCTAACGTCATAAATATGGTCTGAATTCGCGCTTTAAAGACATAAATTCCGAAAAATATCCAGGGAGAGCATTCGAACATTTTCTCTCCTTAACATTACCAAAGACCGTCTAAACTACGTTTTTAGAAGTAAGATTTCGGAAATTTTCCGGGGCTGAAGCCCCAGGACCCCCCTACTGATATGTACTCATCTTCGAGAATTGACCGACCGCCTTCCAAAAAAACCAGAAGTTTTATCACCTCATTCTCTCCATATACTATATTGAGGCGGTGAGAAGCAAGAGGATGTAAGTAGCAAAATTAAAAATTTGGAGATAACCAGTATAAATAGTAGAGGAACCTTTCCTCTGTCTTGGGGTGAGAGATAGTACTAGTAGCGCTGGTTGGTGCTGCTGTACAGCATGATTTAGAAAAAATATTAATGAAGGCTTACCTGAGACGTTATCTTTAAACGCGTTTTACTCAAAACTTGAAGATGTCCACTTACATCCCTTTGTTTCTCACTGCCTCAATTTATATATTAGATATGATTGAAAACATAACTGGGAAAAAGGGAGGAAGACGAAAGGATCGACAATCATTTCAAATAAGAAAATTTTTTCAAGTGCTCCCCCCCCCCTTTCCCGCCAAAAAAAAAAAAAATCTGGTGGCGCTACTGCTACTCTCCCTTGAATCCCTATCATGAGCCCCAGCTCCCCCTACGTTTATATACTTCCTACGCCTCTGTGAGTAACATAGGCTATAATTCGAAAAAATCCGATAAATTGTTCTTTTTTTATTCAAATTTAGGCCCAAATTTCACGTAAATTACCTATCATTGGATATTAAAGGGGTGAAAAATTACTTGCACATATTAATATTATATAACGTTAAAAAGGGTAGAATTTTCTGCGTTCTAAACAATTAATTTCAATGCTCTAACTTAATTACGGCGGGAGTAATTTGCGTTTTTAGCTCGAACTTTTTTAGGCTTAGCTGAAATTTAAGCACTACTTTCTTCATTAAATCTATCAATAAAAAGTGAAGAAATTGCCCCACAGTTTTCTTTTTGTCAGCATTGGAAAAAGCGAGATTTTTTACTCCAGATCTCTCTCGACCTTTGGTCGAAAAAATTAACTTCTATCTTCAAAGGAAAAAAGCTACAAGCGTTTTTAAATCAATTTCGAAATATGTCATTTTGATTCAGGTTGTCAACCATTTCATTTTTGCGTTTCCATGGTTACGCTTTTTGAATCCACTGTTTATTTTGCATCTGATTTCTTAAACCTTTTTTATTTCATGTTTCCGTGGTAACGCTTTTAAAATCCATCTTTCGCATTTTAATTTCGTAAAAGTATTTTAATATCTGTCGTCATTGTTTGGAAGGGTAATTTTGCATGGTGTTTTTTTTTTCTTTTATTTAAGTTATTCTTTAAGTTATTAAGTTATTCTTTTAATAAATTGTTGAATATATGCCCCTTAACACAATTTTTGTTCTCAAGGTAGGCCGGGCAAAGCCGGGCAACGCAGCTCTTAATATATAAAGATTTCAAAGCAACTGGTAATGTGATTTTATACCTTTTTGTTTGTTTTGCGAAACATTTATTATTGCTAAAGAAAAAACATCCGCTTCACTCGCAAAAGGGATGGGTTCCGGTAGCATGGTCGCTTGGCACGTTAGGCGCTGAGCAGGTTCAATCTAGGATTATTGTTTTAAGGCAACCGTTAATGTAATTCATTGTTTTGGGCTTTTTTTTTATTTGTTTTTATCCGAGTGAAATGTACGACATTTTCCTTTTTTTTTCTGACGATAATTTTTGAATGTTCCACGGGATGGTTTTTTTTTTTTTTTCGTTAGACGGATGGATTATGATAGCGTGGTTGCTGGGCAAGTTTGGCGATAAACAATAGAGCTGCGGAATTATTTTTACATTTGAAGATATTATTTGATGACTTTTTTTATTATTTGGCGAAATATTTCAAATTGCAGTAAAAACCTCTTCACTCGCTAAATAGAGTTTTAAAGCAACTGTAAATTTAATTTAATAATTTGACGAAAAGTTTTAAATTCCAAAGAAACTTAAATAGTTTTTTTTTTGTTTTTTTGAAAAAATCGTGTGTACGCATTTTCTACAAAGAAAAACGATCATTTCACATCAGAGAGGGAGGGGGCGTCAATTTTTTTTTATACAACTAACTTCCATTACATTTTTAGCCCGGCCATCGCTGTGCGGGTACTGCTAGTAAATAAATAAGTATATACTTTTAATTATACAAGTTATTAAGCAACATAAACAATCACACAGGGTGTGTGACATGCTACGGAGGTGAGAATTCACATGCTATGAACCAAAAATATACTAAAATAATTTTTTTTTTAAAAATATGTCGGCAGGTTTAAATAGATATATTTTTGATGAAAATAAAAATCGTTGTGAAATGAATTGTTCCTTAAAATTTTTACTGTAAAAGGCGTGTGACAGAAAAGTCACACTTTTTGAAGAATGACCCATAAACATATGAGGTTTACTTTTTCTTCGGATTACAGTAACCAGAAATAATAAATCCAGACTTTGCAGAACTGTTCAATACCTGTAGAAAAAACAAGCTGCTAGCTATTAGTACCGCTCAATTGCTTTGACTACCCCCATTTTCCCTTGTTTTGCCTCCACCATAAATACTGCTCCAAAAAATATTTACATTAAACAATTAATCAAGAAACAGCACTGACCTATATTCGACAGCACATGTACGCCCTGCTTCCGTAAAGACCAAAAATCGTGTCTTCCCACAATCAGCTGTTGAAGGATTAACAGTCCGATATCTGGTCGCTGACAGACGGCCTTGTGAAGATCAAGTCGTTTTATCGCGTCACGGCGTGACGCAAGAAAAAAAGAGTTTTAAGAAAACAAACTTATCTCCAGGTCCATCTATTGTGTTGTTCGGTACATAGAACGCCGCTAGTCATAAATTGGGAAAGATTTTAATGTGCAGTATATCATTTCATATCAGTTCATCTCGTTCGTTCATGACCGATTGCAGTGGAAATCGGGAAAATGTGCAACATGATATTGAATGGATTTATTGAAGAAACTACTAA
The DNA here is from genome assembly GCF_026930045.1 of Uloborus diversus. Taxonomy (NCBI): domain Eukaryota; kingdom Metazoa; phylum Arthropoda; class Arachnida; order Araneae; family Uloboridae; genus Uloborus; species Uloborus diversus. Next base: position 146,115,742 of record NC_072731.1, read on the forward strand.
AGATTCCGATAGCATTTTTAAATAATGACCGATAATAAATGGGGACAGATAAAGCGCACCAAGATGCGAAGAGGTGTATGTGCCCAAATTTAAAATTTGGTGATAACTAGTACAGGACGGTCATTCCAAGCTCGTCAGCTTGCGAGATCGAGATTCTCGCTCATGTGATCGGTTGTGACGTAGAAATGTCGCAAAGTAGTATTCTAATCTACTGGAACCTAGCCGCAAGCTAAGTTCGATTAGATTAAAATGCTACTTTGCAACAGTTATATGTCGCAACCGATCACGTGAGCGAGAATCTCGATCTCGCAAGCTGACGAGCTTGGAATGACCGCCCTGGTTGTGAGAAGAAACACGTGTTTTGGAGCAAGATATAGGGTAACGGCACCAGTAACAGACATGCTTAAGACATCGCTCTCAAGTTAACTCAATTTTCTGAGCCTTTTAATGTATTTAGACTTGGCAAACTATTTTTCCCTCATGCAACTACATCTCATCTGACATTTGGCTGCTTTTGTATGCTCTGAATTAGTTAATTCTATTCTTTTTTTGCTCAATTTCGAAAAAAAGGTCCTACCCCCAGTAACAGACACCGAAAATTTTGATGATACTCAGTAACATATAGGATGAGGAAAGGATGAGTAATGGACAAAATTCCCCTTTTCTCTTCAAATTTGCAAAAGTTCTTTATTTTAAGAGAAAAAACCTTCTGAAATTCAAATAAACATGAAACACCAGCTGACCTCGTGGTAGGTGCTCATAATCTTCCACCACAGTCTTGTTAATACCAACTGACTCATAAAATTCCCTCTGAAAGCAATAATGGTTGCACTGTAACAATGGGTCACAGCAACATCAGTTTTATCCCCCTAAAAGTTTTATTATTTAAATCCAAACTTATGACTGTCAGTACTAGTAATTCTGGTAGGTGCTGCTATACGACATGGTTTAAAAAAATTTCAATGAAAATCGATCTGGGATTTGAATTTACCACGTTTAACTCGAACTCAGCGCACGGCCCAATTTCCCAATAGGCAGAGTAGGCAGCTGCCTAGGGCGGCAAATGTCAGGGGTGGCAAATTTTGCTTTAACAGCGCATTTTTTATTCTTGAAAGTAAAATAATAGCATTCTTTCATTTTTCACAGAGACAATTTTTTCTTGTAAATAAATAATGATTACTGTTTTTCAATCATGGTAATTGATCAGCTTAAAATAGTAAATAAAGACGAAAAGCAGGTGTCATTTTCAGAAAGTGTCGTTGCATTTATCCAGGAATCGCATTAAGATTGCAGTTTGACTAAGATTAGTGCTATACTATAAGTCTACTCAGTGCTGGTTTTTTGAGTGATTGACGTTTTTCTTTTTTACATTATTAATATTTAAAACTTGTTTTCTGTAAATAGTAAATCTCGGAGGCAAATGAAAATGAGTAAAGAGTGGAAAAAACTGAATGATTTTAAGTAAAGGAAACGTGCTAAATTAAAAATCGAAGAACAAAAGAGAATCTTCAAAAAGTTTTTAATGTGATAGACATTTTTTTTTCAAATGGTCAGTTTTCAAAAGCGGAAACTTTGGACTCTTTGCAAAGTAATACAGTTACAATTTACTAATGAAATACCATCGAACAGTGAGGCGTGGTAAGAACACAAGTGAGTGACGTAATAACAGAGGAAATTATTCAAATCGTTGATTCGTATGAGAAAACAAAATACAGGATAAAGATACTGCTATAAATAAAGATGACATCTGATAAAATGGTTAACGCATAAGACCTTAAAGTTCAATGCTCATCAAAGATTCAGCTATATGGTTATTAAGTAACTAAACTTTCGATTTAAACTTTCGAACGCGGTTCTGATCAAAAGAGCACTAATACGTAAGGTTAAAAAAAAGTAACAGAATTTAATCGAAATGTAATCGTTTTTTAAATTTCTTTAGTTTTAAATCAAAATTTCTTTTCGAGCAAATGATAACAAATAATGAAACAACAAAGAAGTTAATTTTTTTTTTCTTCTGAAAATAAAGAAGCTGTCCCATGTGACACATACAGTACTAACATGCCTGGCATTCGAGACAAATATCGGTTACTCTTCGTCTCCCCTCTATCATTATATTTTCTCTTACAGATCTAACTCAAGTCTATATCATTTTTCAGTAATTTATCTTCATTGCCATTATGAGGAAATGTTTTAAAACTTCAAAGAACGAAAGAGAACATGTTTTATAAAACTAAAGGGCCATGAAAAAATAATAACCCTGCTCTATTAATTGATAATTGTAAATAAATATACATATTGTAAATATTATTTAAATTGGGCTTAGGTGAATAGCTTGATAACCTGCTCAAGAGCAGTACTTGAACCATGAACGATGTACAAAATAAAAAATATAAACAGAGGTGCATCGAACTAAAAAAATTTTTTTTGGGGGGGGGAGGAAAATTCTAATTTTACATTATGATAAGACACGAGCTTACACGCGTGTCATACATGCGTACTTAACTCTAATGAGAAGGAACGTTAGGTATGATTAAAAAAAAAAACAATTTTAAAAAAGAAAAGAGAATGTGCTGCAATATTATCTCCAAATTTTCCGAATCGTCAGCAAAATTTGTCGAATAATCATTTTTTTTTTGGGGGGGGGGGGGGAGAGCGCTGTTACTTCACAACCCATCTCCCTCCTCTCTTCCCATCTGCCTTTGAATGTGAAACGTCATCATTTCTTCATAAGCTTGACAGTTTAAATTTCGGGAACATTTTTTGCTTCTTTTAGGGGGCAGGGGCCGGCAGATTTCAAACCTGCTTAGGGGCGGCATGGAGCTAAATTCGCCGCAAACTCATATTCAGATGAACTCGGGTGCCAGACAAATTACACACATACATATATAATTCCTACTAGGTAACATCGAAAAATACGGAAAAATAAAGAAAATTACAAACTAAAAACTATTGTACTCACTGTTTGATTCTTATTTTCTCAAAGCGAAGTTTGGAACTACTTTACAGAAACCGGTTTCTGAATATATGGCTCCAAATTTGTTACATAGTTACTATTTGCCTAAATCTAGGAAATTCAAATAAACGGAAAGGGAAAAAAAGGAACAAAGGTTCTAGAACGTACAATCCGTAGCATTTATGAGGGGCCACACAGGGCACCTTCGTGGGCCACATGTATCCCGCGGGCCGTAGGTTGGATACCACTACACTAAACTGAAATAAGATCTGAAGCTTCCGATAGCGTTTTGAAAATAATCCTCAGATATATAGTAGCCAATTCACTGAACGAGTAACGCTCTGTGACGTCGACGTCACCAACAATGAAACTCGCGCCACAGCATGATAATTTGAAAAAAAAAAAAATAATGGTAATGCTTGATATGCAGGGAAATGCTTAATTTTGACAAGGCGGACCTGGAACCGGTAACTTAACTGTTTTACTAGTAGGACTGTAATTTTAGAACAATGATGAAACGAAAAACTGGTCAACAATGAACGCTATCTACTGGAGTTAAGGGTTAATCCACTGGAGTTAGGGTTATAATTTCAACTATCAAAATATCACCAAACAGGCAATTGTTTCGTTCAAATGTAGAAGCAATTTTCCCCTGTCATATCTTGACGGGCAATTTTCTAGTTACTATTAATAAACATGGACAGATGAATCACCTATAGTTGGGGCAAATATAACCTGGCAGCATTGTGAAGGCTGCGAAGATCCTGATCATAGCATTACGACTTTGCCAGGTTAAGTTTGCGCCAACTATATAGAAGAAAAATCGTGTAATTGCCAAAATAAAAATTTGAGGATAACTAGTACCCGTAGGCACTGCTATACAGTTTGATTTAGAAGAACCTTTCAATGAGAGCCTACCTAGGGTTTGAACTTCACACACATTTTCAACACAACTTTAAAAAGTTCACACATACATTTGCTTCTCCAGGCCTCATACTGAATCGGAAAAAGTGTAGTCTGATAAATTAGAAATATATTATTTTTTCAATTTCAGTAGAGAACAAAACTATTGGAATTTCAGGCAGTACCTTTAAGTAGTTAACACGGAAAAACGCGAAAAGATCGCGATATATTAAATTGGAAATTTTTCTGATTTTAATAACAGACTGGAACTTGAAGTAAAAATCCTTAAATAATCACCATGAAAAAACTGCTACATCAAAACATTTCACAGTATTTATAACTAGTGGTACCCGCACGGCTTTGCCCGTAGTTGAAAATGAAAAGGTCATTCGGTTCGCCTGTATAGTTTCAAATAATGGATGACGAATTTCTCGCCAATTGGCTATGTTCATTCACTCTGCCATTCCACGTCATGCTAATTTCGTAATTTACTCGTCCATCTTATGATAATTTTGCTCCGGAAAGTTTCTTAAAATTGAAATAGAAAAAGAACAAAATCGAATTTTCAAAAAACCGCTTCGAGGTGCACACCTACGTGCTACAAACTAACTCTGTGCCAAATTTCATGACAGACATCCAGACAGAGAGACTTTGAGCTTTATTATTATGATAATATAAAGATAAAGAAGTTCAAAATCAAACGAGAAATTGACATTTTTAACCCTTTGAGGACTAGAAGCTTTGAAGTAGAAACTGAAGCTTTCGATGTTTTCGAAATAAATAAAGAAATAAATATGATTAATGTATAAATAAATAAATAAATGCAATGTTCTTTAAAGTAATATTTTTCTAAACTAATATAAAGATTTGTACATCTCAATAACATGAAAAAAATGTTATTCACAAATTATTTGCATTCGATGATTAACAAAATAAACGTTAACTCAGGCGAATGCATGTCTCATGATGGTCTTCAGAAGGTTAAATCGTTATGATCCAGTTAAATTCAAGTCAGTCGAAAGAGTCCGCGCGCGAAAAACAGACAATCGTGGATGCCGCCAAGATAAGTGAATATTTCAAGAGAGTCGCTAAAGCAGAAAACAAGAGCCCTGGAATTTTTGAAAGGATGTGTTGGACGCAACTAACTTTGTTTCAAGCACATGGTGTTACAGTTAGAACATGACTGTATAATGCATGGCCTTCATTTCAGAATGAACAATATATATTTCATCATAAAAATATCTGGAAAAACTTACTTTTGACTGGTGGATTTCCTTTTTCAATAATACTTCAATCAGATTAGCTTTCAACAAAACAGAAAGGTATGCATTGAGACCTTTAGTGGCAAATAACTTTTAACTACTCATGTTACTATTCAACTATTTTAATAAGCAGAGCTATAATCAGCCTAGGTCCAAGGTACACATATGTCCGAGGTATACCATTTACCCCTACTGCGAAGGAACATTGGGCATAATTAAAAACAATTTTTAAAAAGAAAATAAGAATATCAAAGTTGCAATACTATCTCCAAATTTGTTGAATCAATTAATCAAATGCCCCCCCCCAAAGGGAGGTCACAGTGACCTCCAGTGACTTCCCATATAGGAGACCCTGGGGGGGGGGAGGTGCAATTTCTTAAGTTCGCCAGGGGTGCCAGACCCCATAGGTACACTACTGTATACAGTCAGTCAAAAAGTATTGCGACACACTAAAAGTAAAGCCTGATTAACCTTAAAAATTAGAAAAAGCTCAGTCTCCTTTCGCCCCCCCCCCCCACCTTTTGTTTGCAGTATAATTTTTCTAAAAATTCTGCGCACAGTAAAACGAAACTTACTGTTAAAAGTATTGCCCTGCAGAATTCAGATTCAAATCCCCCACCCAAACTCATAGAAATTTAGAAATTTTGTTAACATTTATGTTTGCACTGCAATTTGCTGCAAATAAGAGTTGTTAGTTGCTGTTTCAGTTTTATCGCCTCATAAAATTATTTAAATGGTATAAAAATACATCCCATACAAATTCCACATTTGAAAATTGTTTATTACCACATTTTATGTGTCCTTATAAATAATGTGTATAGTGACAGACGAGGCTCATTAGATTACGAAACACGTTGTCGGAGCACATCTCGATAATGTTAATACTACTAATGCATTTTATTTTAATGTATGACCAACAAATAGCACCTATAGTCCTACAAAACCTTTAACAAAATCCCAGGACACAGTTATTTTGAACAAATTTCATTTTAGAAACAAATTTTATAGTTGTTTTGGCAGTGCTGAGTAACTTTCCTAAATCCGCAGCCAATTTTTTTAATTGTTTTTAGGAAAAACGTATCAATAAATTGAATTGCTCTCAAAATATAGTAAACTCTAAAAGATATAGTTATTTGTAGTTTCCTTATATTTTTCGTAAAGAAAAAAGATATGACAGCATTTTTTCAGGCCAAGAACATAAAGTTATTCCACTTTCAGAAAACCCACAAAATAAATAAAAAAATAAAATATATATATATTTTTTAAAGATTAGAAAAGTAACATTGTAGCAATTGTAACAGGGGAAGGTATGAGGTTTAGAGACTTAGTAACCAAACTAACAGTGTAACCCAGGGCCGTAACCAGAAAATAATTTCGGGGAGGGCTTAAAAATTTTCATGCGGAGCTTTGCGCTATTTCTGCTAATGTTCAAGACGTCTGGTTATCTATTATGAAAGCGTTTTATGCGATTAATATAGGGGAAGCTGCTGTACCCACGTACGGTTGTACCTACGGACGTTGGTCGGGAAATTCTGGGTATCGTCGAGAGAGATCCTAATTGGGGTTCAACGTGTGTGTCACAGTCCTTTCCAGTACCCCAGGAAGTTTCAATGCCATCAAACGAACATTTAAAATTCTATCACATATTTTTGGTTTTAGTAGGATCTAAGTAAAAAAAAACCATGAGCAATTTTTTTTCGTTCGTTGTTAATTGCATTATTCATTTTTGTTGTAGGTATCATGATTCCCTATATTTTGAAAGTTTTGTTTCTGATTTTTAATGTTGTAAAACTGTGGTCTTGTCGATGTGACTGGCTTGCAAAACCAAAATGGCGTACCTTTGTACCCAATTATTGCCGTTCCATGTGTACCCACGGACGGCAATTTTTAGTCTCCTTGGGTCACACCTGAGTCTTCCTACAATGTGAAGTACCTCAAAATGGTGCCTTTTCATCAACGTCCGAAATTTGATTTTAACAATGATGATGAATTTGAAGTAGGGCTTGAAGATTTAGTGTTGAAGTAACCCCCACCTCTTGTAGAATCTACAGACCGTCAATCCCACCTGTTTTCATTTGAAGTCGACTTTTCTAGATTTTTGTTGGTTTAATCTAAGCTGATTTTTTTTTTTTTTTTTGTAATGGGTTAATTTTGGTAAAAGATTTCAATTTACATATAAATTGAAGTTATTACGTAGGTACATAGAGAGCCATACTATCATGAATCTAGTTATTTTTTTGTTTAAAGACATATTAATTATTCATAACATCATTAACTCTTTTAAGAGTAATAACTTTTTTAAAGAGTTCACTGATGCTAAAAATTAAGGAAAGTTTTAAAAAAAAGGAAAAAAACCTTTGATTAATTTTCAAAGTTTAATTTCTGTTGGATATTTTATTTAATGTTATTTTCAATGGATGTTTGAAGAATGTCAATATAAAATGGCTTATGAAAATGTATTGAGTATAATTGAGTTCCTCAGACCTATTTATATGTATATATATTTTTATATGTCTATGGGTATAAAGGCATCTACCTGTCCGCGGGGTGAACGAGGTGTTGTACCCACGGACAAAAAAAAGTGGTTTTGAATAAAAAAAATTTTTGAAGTTGAAAGCTTTGAGATTTTCACCTGACAAAAATTGCGAAATTAGATGATAAGCTGTAGATTCTGCCAGAAAATTTTTCCGATCGATTATCCATTCCCAGAGACCAGCAAAAATTGAAAAATAAATTTTATCCGTATGTACAGCAGTTTTCCCTACATATGAAAGACATTTGAGTTTTAGAACAATATTTTTTGGAAATTTTTAAATATAAACGATCATTTAAATGTCAAACCGAACTGAATCCTAAGAATCCCCTCCCCCTTGTATACGGCCCTGATGTAACCAAAAACTATACCAGCTGTGATACATTTTTAGATGAAAATATGGCCACCAAATGTAAGAGTTAAATGCGAGTAATGAATGAAAAAGTTTTCTCTAAAATATGTATATGCTATGGTAAATGTGATAAAGCCGATTATTTTACATAATTCCCGGTGGTTATTTATGACACAATGAGTGCGGTGTTGATGAAAAATGTTCTGATTAAAATTAGGAAAACCAAGGTATAGTAGATGCTTATGGCGTTCACTGAAATCAACGTTTTGAAAAATAAGGGATACAACATCAATGTTTTGCCCCTTTGTTTACTAAATAATATTTCATATTATTTGCCCTTGTTCGTGTTAAAATGAAGTTAGATCTCGGGAAGCCCATGCAGTGTCATTCCAATAACATTCTTTGTATTAAACGCTCATTATTTCTTCTTTTCTATTAGGAAAAACGATTTCCTCGGAAGCGTTCTCATCACAGGTGTAATCACTCGAATCAAATTAACCGCAAAACGTTCTCTGTAATCTTGATGTTCCCTAACGACATCATTTCTCTGCCGCATCGCAGTGTTTCGAGATAAATTGAAATTGCAAATCGAATTCGCTCTGATAATAAGCAGCTCACGTTTCGAACCTCTACAGAAATTGTTATTCAACTGCTATAAATCCAAAAAAGAAATGACTTGGGAATATTAATCAAATAAAGTTACGTCACAAAAAAAATTTCTAGGAAATTTCGGCCGAAATTTTCGTTTTACTCACCCCTGAATGAACATGGAGTGGTTTTCTGGGTTCGTCTGCGGGTGCAAGCGTGCTTGTGTACGCACGGATAACGAATTACAGTAGGCGACGCTTAATGTGGTCACTTTGAGACAAACACAGTTTGATAACAATAACCGATTGATAACAATAACCGAAAATAATCCAGGACACACAAAATGATGATTTTTTCAATCAAGAAGCATTTATTTTCACAACTGCAAATTGAAATTACAATAACTCAACTAAATGCAGATTTAAATTATAAATTACTAAATCGGCAGAATGGAATAGCTCTTTTTTTCCATCGATTTAACCGTCCTTTCGATACTACATAGTCTCTTTTGCCCTTTTAAAAGTAAAATCTGCTGCCAACTTCTTTCCGTAAAATGGTTAGGAATCCTCATATATATAATAGCCGATGATCGAATAACCCGCGTGTTTCAACAATGAAACTCGCGCCACGGCATGATAATTTGATAATATGTTTTGGTAATGTTTAAACTGCAGGGAAAGGCTTTATTGTGACAAGACTGAATTCGCGATCCGGTTACTCAACTGTTTTACTGGTAAGATTGTGTCATTTCAGGGGAATGAATAAACGACAAAATGGTCAACAACGAGCGCTACCTACTGGAGTTTAGGGTTAATCCACTGGAGTTAGGGGTTATAATTTCAATCATCAAAATATCACCAAACAGGCAATGGCTTCGTTCAAATGTAGAAGAGATGAAATTTTCACCCGTCATACTTTGACGGACGACTTTCTAGTTTTATTAAACAATCTTGCTGGGTGATTGAAGCCCTCGGTCTTCTAGATTATTAATTTATATTATTTTTTAATCAAATGCACCAAAAAATGTGAAGAACAGCAAATTTAATCGACACGGCTAGTCTGAATGACTGTAGGGGAGAGTGTTGTACCTTGGATGACTTTTCATATTTTTAATTTTCAACGTGAACTATTTAAATCAAATTAAAAATCTAAAAGGCACATTAAAATACCCCAACATATTTCTATGCAATATATTTTTTAAAATTTAGATCGTTTGAAAATAAAATATTGCCAGACATTTAAAGTGAGAGTTCCAAGCTGTCCCAAGGTACAACCTATTGGTACCTATGTACCTATTGTACCAAGGGTACCTACTTGGTACAAGGTACCTATTGTACCTTGGGACACATCCTGTTGTACTATGGGAAAGTCTTTACGATTCAGGAAACAGCCATATACTTGAACCATTTTTGCACCAAAAAAACAATTTCGTGGTAATGAAATAAATCGTCAATACTGAATAATGAAGTATGAATAATGAGTTATGAATCTAACATTAAATGTGTTTGAAAGACTACATAAGATTAGAATATTGTTCCATGTTCCTAAACATACCTTAATTATTAAGAACCATGCATATGTCGTACATTGGAACGTGTACTAAGGTACAATATGTTTAGCTGTCCTAAGGTATACAATCACCACATGGTTTAACCCTTTCACGGGCACGTATTAAAAGTACTCTTTTCTGTGATAAAATATGTTATAAACAGAATGATATGATCCCATATAACAAGTTTTTAACTGTTAAAAAAATTAACGATCAGGGGGTTTTTCTGTAGGTGGTGGCTAGACGTAGTAGCCACTGCCCGCTTAGCACATTTATTTTCCTATTGGGGCAAATAAATAAATCCTACTAGAATTATAAATATTACTGTTTTGAAAATAATATTAATATTTTTAATGATGATTGACTACAAAATAAGACACAATAAAATAATAACTGTGATTAAAATAATTATATATAAAATAATACTGCTACATATGTTACTTACTGTAATATATATTTTTTATATATTTTTAAAAAGCGTGCGAAAGGATCGTGTATTCCTACAGTAAAGTTTTCACCGTAATCTTCATCTGTTTCACTATTATCAGATGCTGCTGAATCCTCAACCTGATGGCAATTGCTCAAATAATGTAAAAGCCTCTTTTACAGATAAACTCTTTCTAGACATTGTTAACTTTATAAATATGAAATCAATTTATATTTTTAGTTGAAAATAAAAACATCACAATAAAATTACTATTAACTGATTAAGTATAAAGCAAATAAAAAATAGAAAAATCTGATCGACTTGCAGAAAGTATTCAAAATATCAAATGTAACTCAATAAAATAGAAGCGCTCTGACCGAACAGAAAAGCTGAACTGAAAAAAGGATCTCAAACCAAAGCTATATCATACCACATGTTGTAAACAAAACTTTGTTTTTATTCCCCACCCCCAACTACCCTCATCCAGGCCCCAGAAGCTTCTGTAAGCTTTCTCTCTGGAGAGGAATTGGAGAAAGTTCAAGGTCATATTTATCTGCTCTAACCAGGCAGTGGCTAGAGCCTCTAGCCACATTTAAAAACTTTCATATTTTTCGCTAAAATCAATATTTTTTCTCAAGTCATTGTTTGATATATTTAGGCGACAGGTAAATATACATTAATTTGTAAAAATGTATTTAACATGCCAAAAATTTTCCCCATAATAAAATTCACTAGTGTGAATTTACATTTCTGCCGAAAAGAACGAAGTTCAACTCTCAATCAGCTAACATGATAGGTTAAATGCTTGTGGTGCTGCCATCTGTATTGATTTTTATATATTTCTGCTTCAATTAAAACATGTGGCTTGAACCTCTAGCCACTGCCCGCTTGGGAAAAAAATTTTGTTTTTGTGGCTAGACTTGCTAGCCACTGCGCGCGAAAGGGTTAAGAAAAACCAAAATGGTGGCCAATCTAGATGCACTATCATTATTTTCTCATAACCAAAATATTTAAAGTACTTCTCTTTTATAACAAAATAAAACTTAGTTGATTAGTTTTACAAATGCAAAGACAGAAAATGAAATAAATTAATAAAATATGTACTTTGAAGTCATGGAATTTTCTTGGGACACAACATGGATCACAAAATCGCCAATTTTACTCATTTGATGCCGATTTTGTACTATAGCATCATTTGGTGGGGAAGGTGAAAAAAAAAAGTCTTTACATTTGGTTAGCAGTTAAAAACTTTACACGCAAACTTCAAGTCATGATTTTAGTAGGCGCACTATAATTCAGTCGCCTGCGGGTAGTGGCGCAGCGAGGGGAGGGGGGTTGGGGGGTGAACACACCCCACAGAACGATTGGTTTTAACATAAAGGCAAATTCAAATACAGTAGTTTTTGCATATGAAAGAGCTGTTATGATTTCTTAAAAAAAAAACCTTCAGAAGGTATTTTTGATCAAAAAAACCCCTCCCTTCAGAAGGTATTTTTCATTAAAAAAAACCCCTCAAAAGGTATTTCTGGCTGCGCTAGTGCCTGCGGGCATGCATTGAGACAGGAGATGGATTTTCGTGACGTGTGATTTTTTATTGTGTCATCGCGCCAACATGGAACGCTGTGAAGTTTTGCTTTAAACCCGAGAAATCTGCTTCCGAGAATCTTGAGTTACAAATATTACTATTTAGCGATTACAAAAACATGGCTGCTAAAAATAGATTCTTAGAAATTATCAGTGTCCCAAAGTACAAAACTCTCCCCTAATCATGTTTAAAAAAATGTTTTCGAAAAATATTCTTAAGAAAACATCAAACGAAATATGGGAGATGATGACTAGAAACCACACACACGGAATCAAAGTTTTTCAACCGATTACGTCTCACATCCCCGCACGAAAAAAAAAGTGTTTACTTTCACAAGAGGAAAAAACACAGACCCTTTCACTCTTTCTTTCATTTTTAACACAGTTCCGTATTTCTAAATTTAGAAAAAGTTGGGCATGGATTGTTTATCTCTTTTTATCGATCCTGGAAAAAGAGAAATTGATTCCCGATTCAGCTGCATCTGATTTTGAGCGACGGGAAAATGCCACAGAGCTTAAATTACCCCAATAGTAAATAATTTCCTTTACTTAACCCTTGACTGAAGAAGGTGGGGTGACTTAAATCCCAGAAAAAATTTTAATTCTTAAAATGCTGTTGATTTACTTTACTAAATTGCGCAACTTTTCTTTCTTTCTTTTTTTTTTAAGCTCAACGGCAAGTGATTGAGCATTGCAGAGTAAATTAGCGTTTTATGCAGTCGATCATAGTTTTCGTATTGAGATGAATAAATCACCCCACCTCACCAAAAGTGAAAAAGAAAAATCCCATTATAATTTAATTTCTACTCTTTTTACTTTCTTCTGTCTCTAATGTATGGAAAGAAGAAATGAATGAAACTTTTTCTAAATTTCGACGAATTTGTACGTTTTGAGGTGTGCCGAGTCCATTTTGACCGCTTTTGGAAAATGCCTGTCTGTCCGTGTGTCTTTTTTTTTTTTTTTTTTTGTGGCGCTCTAGAGCAAAAAACTATTGCATGGAATCGAGAGAAACTTGGTACACATTTGAATTGGTGTGAATTGGCGCCAATGTCTGCACGGGAGGTGAAGTAATCGAATATTTTTCCTGCATCTCAAATAGTAACGGGCGGAACACACTCAGGGTCTGTTCAATAAGTATCGAGATTGGCTTCAAAAATCAAAATTTATTGCACGTATCGTTACAGTTACTTAATTTCTTCAAAATACATTCCTACTACATCAATACTTTTAGTTTGGCGCATGTGGCACTCATCGAAAGTCCGCTGGAAGTCGGTTTCCTCAATACTGTTGAGAACCATCGTCGTCACCTCTTGAACTGCATCGGTTCGAGTCGAACCGATGCTCTCCGAGCTCTCTTTTCTTTCGCGGAAACAAGAAAAAGTCTGATGGAGCCAGATCTGGGCTGTGTGCGGGGTGGGAGGGGGAGCGTGAGACGAAATTTCCACCCGCGTCAGTTTTTGTTCCTTGCTCAAGACTTTCGCCACCAGCTTCCCGCACACTTTCCTCATCGCAAGATCCTTTGTTACCATGGTATGGACGATTCCGACTGAAGGGCCGATCTCCTCACAAACAAGGGCGATAGTTAAGCGCCAGAGTTCAAAACTGTTTTCATTTTGGCCACCTGAGCATCGGTTCGAGTGGTCGTCGGGCACAGTAAAAGAAAGTAAAACACAGAAAGTAAAACAATTTTTTACTTTCTTTGATATTAGACTTAAAACTTGGCAAGTTTGAAAAAAAAAAAAAATAGTGATGACTAAAACTTGCCGCAAGTTTAAAATCCATTATCAAAGCAAGTAAAAAATTGTTTTCTTAATGAATTGAAGAACATGAGAAAATCCAACTTCTATGAGGAACTGCTATGGAACTTGGTAACTGTTTAGATCTAAACTTTTTTTGTCGGTGACACCGTCTTTCCCGCACCTCATTTAAACCGAACTTGGCTTCTTTTTCACATTTATGTTTTGTTGGGATTTATTTATAACACAAACTATAAAATCGCCCGTCAAGGTATGACGGGTGAAAATTGCTTCTACATTTGAACGAAGCCATTGCCTGTTTGGAGATATTTTGATAATTGAAATTGTAACCTAACTCAGATAACCCTAAACTTCAGTATGTAGCGTTTATTGTTGACCCCTTTTTCGTTTCTCCATTCCCCTGAAATGACAGTCTTACCAGTAAAACAGTTAAGTTACCGCATCCTGTTCAGCCTTGTCACAATAAATCATTTCCCTGAAATTTAAACATTACCAAAACACATTTTCAAATTATCATGCCGTGGCGCGAGTTTCATTGTTGATGACGTCAGGAGCGTTATTCGATAATTTTCTATTATATACATGAAGACATACATTATATATCTGGGGCAAACCTAACCTGATAGCATCGTAATGCTGTGATTAGGATCTACGTCGCCTTCACAATTCTGCCATGTTACAGGTTTGCCCCAACTATAGAGCTACAAAATCAACTTTTGTTTACTCAAAAATACACACCCTCTTTTATCTATAACAGCTATACATGTTGAAACGACCAGTTTTTAGCACAACAGCAATGACTAATTCACAAAAGGTTTCTATACATTCCAAATTCCGTTTGGGCAATTTTGTTTGAAGAGCTTTCTATTTAATGAAACCTTGCAAACGAATTACGGGAAATCATTTCTATTTGCTTTTTTTCCGGCTTAGTATCGTATTCCCGGGTGTTTTGAGGGCTGAAAAGAAGTTTTATTTACTTATTACGTATTTACATATGAGCAGCAAGTGATGAATTTTACGTTCAAAACACTTTATATGACAGGATAAAAAGAACATCACTCACGCAATATAACTGGAGAAGTAACAAATTTAGAAATAATTGAATGAAATTCATAGTCCAGGATCTGAAGGGGGTTGAGCATACATGGAAAGGCTGACGCAATATTATTTCTGATTATTGTTACAGGCACGATGGTGATTATGAAACCATATGTCGTCGCCCCCCTGGGTGGTCGACAACCCCGGGGGAGGGGGAAAGCAGTGGGGGAGCCGTTTACTAAAATACTCATAACTCGCGAGCTATTTGAGATAAAACACTGAAAAAAGTGGCAATCGACGCAACAAAACAAGGGCTTCATAAAAGCTAAATATGATTATGGACCTATCTTTGTTGGTTTCTGAGTAAAATTCCATTTTTTGCAAACAAGCAAAATTTTGAATAAAATCCGCAAAACAAACTTTTTTGACCAAAATAAATTCCAAATAAAAATTTTTTGATTTTTTTTTCAAATAAAGTCCTAAATATCATTATTCAGTTTGTTAAAACTATTTAAGTACTGTTAACGCGTTGAAAAACAAAATGACAGTAGCAAGCTCGAACACTATTCGTAGTATAGTTCAGGATCTGAAGGGGATTTTGAGCATGCATGGAAGACCTGATGCAAAATTATTTCTGATTATTGTTACAGGCACTATAGTGATTATGAAAACACATTCGTCTCCCCCCCCCCCCTCGGCGGTCGACATCCCCGGGGGAGGGGGAAAGCAGTAGGGGGACGCCGTTTACTAAAACACTCATAACTCGCGAACTGTAGGAGGTAAAGCATTAAAAATGTGGCAAAGGATGCAACAGAACAAGGGTTTGAAAAACCTAAATATGTTTATAGTTCTATCTTTGTTGGTTTAGAAGTAAAATTCTTTTTTTAGCAGCCATGCAAAAATTTTGAATAAAATACAAAAAGCTTTTTTTCCAAAAATAAGTTTTTTTAAAAAAAATTATTTAACCGTTTAGGGAATCAATAAAATCTGAAACTTCATCATTCAGTTTGTTTAAAAAACTACTTAAATATTACCAACGTAAGCGTTAAAAAGCGAAATAGAAAATGCAAGCTCTGCCTAAGTTAGCGCATTGAACAAAACGGCAGTATGCTAAGGCGAAAAAAAAAATAGTCTTATTATCCTTATGAAGAACTATTCATTCTTCAGTTTACAAACTTATTCTAATTGCAAAGTATACAATTATGGCTTTAATTTTGTTATATACTGCTTTAAATTTGAGAGGAACTAGGAAACCAGGCCCACAGTAGTATCATATCAAATATAATTTTAATTTATTTCTATTAATTTATATTTTCAATTTGCAGAAAAGAATATTGCGGGTATTGTTTTGCGGATATTATTTTTTATAATTTACCCGACAAAGAACAATGATACAAGAAATAATATGTTCAAAATAAATACAAAAAATTGGAAGAATCTTTCAGCTTTTATGAAAATTAATATAAATATAAAATTATACACTAAAGTTCTAAAAAAACTAATTAAATAAAATTAGTAAAATAATGCGTATTAAAAAATAATTGCAGAATATCACTGGTTTGGTACAAAGTGATTTTTTCATAAGGGAAGTAGACTTTTCTGAACTTCTGGTTTTTAAGTTATGAAAACGACAGTGAGATGTACCGATCGTATTTAAGGTCCACTCGTGTAATTTGACTATTGGAGAGAAAATTTTATTATTTTTTATTTGGTGACCTGCAAAAACTTTGCTGCATTTGAAAGTAGTGTTTGGGACATTATGGACCAGAGTCATTCCATTGATAACTTGAACTTTGTTCTTAAAATAGAGTGCTTTTTCTAGAGTTTTGCTGCAAGAAGTATCATTTTCAATTACATTCACGAAATCGGACCTCTCGCTTTTCTTCAGTGAACCATTCTGATGAACCTAACCTAGCACTGGGCTCATTGTATGGGAATGATTTTTAGCTGTACTAATATCACTTTTGAGCTAACGTTTCCCAGGTTAAATGTTTTTTTTTTGGTTTTCTTTTGCTGTTTTGGAGTCGCTATTGAAGATATTGCCATTGCAGGACTTCTCTGGATAAGAGACTATTCACATTTTCTTTAACGTTCCACTGAAATTTTGATGCTGCTTATGTGGAAATAGCCTCGCTCACTATGTGTCATAACTCAGATGTAAAATCTGCAAAAGTGTTATCCTGATAGTTTATCCTTTCCGTAATTACTTCGTACTTGCAAACTTGCATGTTTTAATTTTTTAAAAAGTGCCATTGTGACCCATACTAAGCAGCTATGATGCGTTAAAGGTTAAATAATTAAGTAATTACTTAACTGGGACATTGTTTTGATAATATTACGAAATAAAACCGCCAAAACAGGAGAGCCACAAAGTTTACTTTGGTTTATGTCGAGTCTTCAAGGTACATTCCGCAAACTTTTTTTTTTTTTCTTTTTGTGAATTACTTCAAATGCTTTTTGAGCTTGCTTTTATTTCACTTTTCAACGCTTTG
This sequence comes from Uloborus diversus, assembly GCF_026930045.1. Taxonomy (NCBI): domain Eukaryota; kingdom Metazoa; phylum Arthropoda; class Arachnida; order Araneae; family Uloboridae; genus Uloborus; species Uloborus diversus. The sequence goes on from NC_072731.1 coordinate 146,133,180, forward strand.
ATAGTAATTAAGTAATTTTAAACAAACTGGATAATGATGTTTCAGATTTTATTGGTTCCCTAAACAGTTAAATATTTTTTATAATTTGAAAAAAAAATGCGTATTTTATTCAAAATTTTTGCTTGTTTGCAAAAATAAAATTTTACTCAGAAACTAACAAAGATATCATCATAGTTATAAATAGCTTTTATAAAGCCCTTGTTTTGTTGCATCCATTGCCACTTTTTTCAGTGTTTTATTTCAAATAGTTCGCGAGTTATGAGTGTTTAAGCAAACGGTTCCCCCCACTGCTTTCCCCCCTCCCCCGGGGTTGTCGACTACCCAGGGGGGCGACGATATGTGGTTTTATAATCACTATAGTGCCTGTGACGTTAATCAGAAATCATTTTGCGTCAGGTCTTCCATGCATGCTCAAAACCCCCCTCCGATCCTGAACTATACTGCAAATCGTGTTCGAGCATGCTACTGTCATTTTGTTTTTCAACGCGTTAACAGTACTTAAATAGTTTTAACAAACTGAATAATGATATTTAGGACTTTATTTGAAAAAAAAATCAAAAAATTTTGATTTGGAATTTATTTTGGTTAAAAAAAGTTTGTTTTGCGCATTTTATTCAAAAATTTTGCTTGTTTGCAAAAAATGGAATTTTACTCATAAACCAACAAAGATAGGTCCATAATTATATTTAGCTTTTATGAAGCCCTTGTTTTGTTGCGTCGATTGCCACTTTTTTCAGTGTTTTATCTCAAATAGTTCGCGAGATATGAGTATTTTAGTAAACGGCTCCCCCCACTGCTTTCCCCCCACCCCCGGGGTTGTCGACCACCCAGGGGGGCGACGACATGTGGTTTCATAATAACCATCGTGCCTGTAACAATAATCAGAAATAATATTGCGTCAGCCTTTCCATGCATGCTCAACCCCCTTCAGATCCCGGTCTATCAGGGGAAATAAGATGAAAGCTGCATATATAATGCTAAAATCATCTACAATTTTAGAAAACCGCTTAAACTATACAGCGGAGAGTAAAGAGTGAAGTGTAAATAACTTTAGAAAATAAATACAGTCAGACCTCGATATAAGGTCACTCGCTTAAAAGGTCACTCCGTATATAAGGTCACTTTTCTAAAGTCCCGGCTCACTGAATAGAAATACTATGTTATGTCTTATCGGATATGTGGTCAGGTCATAATACATTAATCGCTTATAAGGTCACTTTCTGTCTGATTTCTTTAAATAATTTTAGTGCTTAATAGATTCACTTCAAGAATTTTTCGCGATATACAATCCTTAAAAAGTGAAAAGTCGTATTCCTATTACGTAGCATGTAGTGCACCAAATGCAGTAGAAAGTGAGTATTACGACAGTGACGCTAAAATATGAAGCAGTAGTAATGAAGGCACTCAGTGTGTACATAGCGTTTTTTACCAGTCATGAGAAGACAAAGAAAATTTTCAGAAAACAATTAGAAACCACTGTGCTTAAACTAAAGAAAAAAACCTATCAGTCCTGTATTTATGATAATTTTTCGTTAGGTAAGTTGCACATCAGTTCTCTGCTTGGGCATATTTGTATGCAGCTTTACTCTAAATGAAAGTTCTAAAAATTATTTCAAAATGTCATATTGCTTCTAAAAGTTTTAATTGGTTCCAATCTATTAAACTATTATAACCTAATTACTGATATTTTTGAATGTATTAAATTTTAAAAAGGATGAATGTATATACATGTTTATTTATCAATTAATATACATGGATCGGTTATAAGGTCACCCTGCTTATAAGGTCATTTTCGTGAAGTCCCAAGGAGTGACTTTATATCGAGGTCCGACTGTATAGGTTTAAAATTGTGCGCTGATGCAAAAAAAAATTTCTTATGAATTGACAAAGTATTGTTTGATAATTAAAATACATATAAACTTCTGTCTAAGTTTTCGAACTTGGTTTTAGTAATGAAAGTATACATAAGAATCTTTAGAAATTTGGAAGTATACGTATAAGCAGGCAACTAATATCATACTGTTACAAATTCTGTAAATAGTAATTATTTTTGTGATTAATTTGTTTAATCTAGCTAAATTTGGCGTTTATTCCACTATCTTTCATCTAAAATTATCTTAGTAAGGTAAACTGTAAATAGTTTCTCGTAATTAATATACAACCCCCTTATATTCGAATGAAGTATATGGTCCCTTCATTTAATAATTTAGCAGGTGCTAGGATATTTCTTGCACACAGCTGTAAATAAATCTCTTGTGATTTTCTCAAGAACTGTGTCGTCATTCAAAGAAAGTTTGAAGTTGTATCAAGAATTCTTAACAATACTTTTATCGAATTTTTCCCCATCAATAATAAACATTCAGCACATTATATCATAGTTTTAAAAAAAATATCGTTCTTTCTTCGCATAATTCTATTTCCACGTAAAAGGACCTTGTACCCTGCAACATATGCCTGTATTTTTAACGTCTTTAGCTATTGCTTACGGAACTGAAAGAAATGGTTTTACGATGAGATAAATTGGTAACTATTGGTATGCAACGAAAAATATTGAAATGGAAAAAAAGTTAACCTTTCAAAAAAGTAATTATCGATGAAGGCATTAAACCCAAATGGAAACTTAAGTGTTTTGAGGTAGGGTTTGCAACCTCAACATTGTATTTTTGGTGCACACCAGAAAATTTAGCACATTAAAGCAGGAACATTTCCAATGCTTTTATTTATTAGTTTATTCATATAAATAATACGGAAACATTTCCTCGTAAGTGCTATACATATAAAGTCATGCATGTAAACATGGGCCAGAAGGGGGTTGGGAGGGGCAACCGAAGTAAAGTATTTTCATAATTAGTTTTCTTTCTCTCATTTTTTCTGAAACTCTAATTCTTATTTTTCATAGAAATGCAAACTGAAACCCTCCCTCCATCCCCAAAAATTATACTATATCTTTAATGGCATTTTACCACTTTTTTTCATGCTTTTAAAAGTTAGTTGTTGACACTTAAATATTTAAAGTTCGAATTGAAGCTGTTCTTATTTTGCAATTATGCTATGAAAAATTATGATTTCTGATTATTTGAGGCAAAATTTTAATTGTTCTAGTATTGGTAACCACTAACTCCCTCCCCCCCTGCCACCGCTGTAGCACCTGGCTTCCCCTCCCTAACGTAAATCTTGGCTCTACATCCATGCATGTAAACGTTACAAAAATGTGAATGCCAAAATCCAGTTCTTCTGGGGTGTTTGCCAGTTCATCCCTCCTCAACAATTAACCCTCCAGAACAGGGGCGTGCACAGGAGGGGGGGGGGAGACTGGACACCTGTTGGCCCGGGCCCGAGCCTGAAGGGGGCCCAATATTTTTAAAACTAGGGGTGAAATACAGTGATGTTCCCATCAATTTTTCTGAGGGTATACTCCCAGTAATTCATTATGCACAATATGTGTATGCGATCATATAAATAATATGTCCAGAAATTCTTGAGGTTATAATCCAAGGGTGATAGACTTCAGGGTTTTCCAGGGAAAAGAAAAAAGCTGGTAAAATTAAAGTTTCATATTTTCGTTATGTTTTGCAAGTTAACTTTAATTAACTACTATTGTGTAACGATTAATAACTGCTCTGCATGGGTACCGTGGTTAAAATTGTAAAATTGTATCCGTTAGCTAAAACATTTCATTACTTTAGGAAAATTTTAAAATGCGATGATAGAATCTGAATTATACACTGGTGGACAATTGCTGAGGACGGATGGCAAAAGCAACGTCAGCGACTACAAAATGGAAGGCAAGGAAATATGGAAATTAGCAAAAGTTCGGGACACAGTAAGATGTGTTATGAGTACGCAAATTTTAAACTTACGACGTTGATGGTCACGTGATAGCGCTGATAAGCGATATAAAGGATTGGGCGCGAGATGACCATTATTGTTCAAAAGCAAAGTTTCACGGGAAGGAGTCAATTGACGAACTTACACTTTTCGGTATGTCTTTCTGACATCTCTTAGTTGATTTTATTTGTGACCAGGAGTTGGCAACATTGAAGAAGGGCAGAAAAATTTAGATGTTGAAAGAGAATTCGACGTCAGCCACAGGGTTGTTTCTTGAGTTTGGAAATCATTTCAAACAAATGGTCGTGTGCGCAATACGACGTCAGCAGAAGATTGGTACTAAGTGCTAGAAACGAAAAGGAAGCAGCGCAACACAGCTACTGATGTAGCAAAGCAGTTTCTCGCTGCTACTAACAAGCAAATATCCCAAAAAACTGTAGCCAGACGTTTGAAGTGCAGTAAGACTATATGCCCGTCAGCTTGTTTTGTACATCCCATTGTCTACAAGTCAGTGTTTTGCTCGTTTGTAATGATGTCTTCAGCATCGCATTTGGAGAGAAGTCGACTGGGCTTGTGTACTATTCTCAGATGAACGCAGGTTCAGTCTGTCGTCTAATTGTGGACGACAACTAACCTGGCATGAGAGTGGTACAGCATGCAAGCTAGCAAACATAAAAGAAATGTACTAGTATCTTACAAGTTGTGTCGTGGTATGGGTAGGATTGTGATCAATGGCCATACGTCGCTCGTGTGCTTCCAAACAAGACTATGACGGCTAGTGATCCATTAATGTTGTTCTAGTGCCTCATGTTCACGTGTTCTGCGGAGCTATGAGCGATAAATTCGTTTTCATGGATGGCAACGTAACATGTCATTAAAAACCGCGGTCCAGGAGTGCCTTGCTCGCTCAAAATATTCAACACATCGGATGGCCAGCAAGTTCTATAGATCTGAATCATATTGGATATGTTAGGGATGCTTTGGGGAGCAGTGTTGCTATTCGACAACGTCCTCCAATAAGCCAGGACACCCTTATCCGTGATTGACAGAAGAATGGGATAAATTACCCCAACAGCTGCTGGATAATGTTGTTTAAAGCACCACATGACGTGGAAGCTTGCATCGCTCTCCATGGTAGCCATATCCCATACTGACATCTTACGCCGGAACGCCTGGGGGCGGTAATTACATTTATTCACTTTTAAGTATTCAGGCCAAAATGATCGTTTCATCCTTTGAACACTTTACAACGCCTGCTGGATTGTCAGAGCACAATAAATTATCGTCATTGCATTGTTCTAGAGTTCTGGCATTAGTTTATTTCACTTGGCATCGAGTTACACATACTTTTTTAAGCGCTACATAGCACATCGGAACCCGTCTTTAGCAATTGTCTACCAGTGTAAATGAACATTTTTGAAACTTGAGGGTATACGCTATGTGTCTAAAAAATGCTTAAGAGTATACGGCGTATATGGAGTATACCTTATGGGAACACCACTGGTGAAATATAGGGCTAAACAACATGGAGGGAGGCCCGGAAAAGTCATTTGTGACGAACTCCAAAATTTCTGTGCACGCCCCTGCTCTAGAACCACTGCCTTCTAGAGTAGATAGGCAGTGTCAGAAAACGCGCCGCGAGCAAAATACTCGCACCGAGAAGGAAAAAATCATTACAAACTTCTCTCTCTTACAGAGATGGTTCGCAAGGATTTGCCTGTGTCTGGCTGTTGCGGGGGGAGGGGGCTTGTCGGAGTTGGTAAAGTGTGAGTGTTTTTCTCATAGCGAGAGTTTGGGTGGAACTTTTTCTGGGGGGAGGGCGGAGGGGGGCATTAAGGTTTTTGTTTTGAAACAAGTGCAAAAAAAAACTTGTTTTTATTTTGTTTCATCAAATATTAAACCAGGCATGTGCTAAATGGACTAAAATTAATGAATAAATCAATTACATATTATAGTTTTTGAATAGGAGGTAAATCGGTAGAGTGAGAAAAATTCTCGTCATTTCTCAGGTTATTCATTTTGAAGCGAGTTCTTAAGGGTCTGAAAAAAGAAAACAAAACTGACATTTTTCTATGTTCTTTGAGAGCTATGACATGTAATGTCACTAATTTCTCTTTATATCGAATTTTATCAAAAATCATCTTTACTTTACAATGAGGGTGCTCATCTCCTCATCCCCTAAAAAAATTGACATGTAACAAGTATTGTATCCTTCAAATTCTAATCGGTTCGTTTTGGAAAAGAGAAAAAAAAAAACGTTAAAGAAGAACTTTTTTTAAAAAAGTTTTAAGTGTGAGTAGATAAAGTTACTTTACTTCAAATTAAAATAGGGAATTTATGTTTTTCTCATTTCTCATATGTTCACTAGCGCCGACTCCCCTCCCCCGCTCAAGAAAAAAAGATGGGTGGGGGCGAGATAGGCGTCAATCAACCTCTAGAAGAGGGCGATGGACCCAAAAAAGGTTGGGAACCACTTCATTAGAAAACAAGAATGGTACATAACTAAACAAACGATGTAATTTCGAAGAAACTTCAACTCGAACATTGAGAAAAATCAGCAGTAAATTTTAAAATTTTTATCTTTTGCTTTATAAAAAGCAGTACTGGAAGCATTTTTCCATGATAAAGCGGTCTCAAAAGAAGCAGCGGCACTGAATAAAAGTATCAAATTAATTTACTTGTGAAAAATACGTACTTCATTTTTAAGACTGATAACTGAAATCTGCAAGTACATTTCAAATGAGTCATCAACTTTTAAATTCCATCAAGTTTTAACTGTTTCTCTCCCCCTATTAATTACTTAATTTTTTTTTTTTTTTGTACATTTGTTCTTTTTTTATATAAGTTATTTGTTTTCCGTTTTTGTATTTTGCATTTGTAATTTAGCTTTTAGCTATCAATGCTTTTTTCGCCTATAAATCTCTTTGTTAGCATTTCGCTGCTCAAAATGTACTTTGTACTGTTCTCCAAGATTAATCGCTAAATAGGCATAAGGTAATGCAATGCTCTTCCCATCAATATTATTAGTTGAAAATTGTTTTGGGGATTACAAAACTTTACTCATTGTTTTGCAACTAAAAGAGGATTTTTATTATCATGGAAAACGTTGAGCAATTCTTATTAATCAGCGAAATAAAGGATATTAAAAACAGCTATGATTTCCAATTTGAAAGTAGAACAAAACAAAAACGAAAGAAAATCTCTATTTTCCTACCTTTGCCTCTTGTTAAACTAGGCACAAATGGGTTTCCATAACCGATAGCGTGTATCTCAACCTTGCCTACATTTCATCATTTCAGGCGGAAATGACAAAAAATGTTTTTTGTTGTTGGACACAATTCACTATTTTCCTTCTTCCTCGTGGAACATTATTTTGTTTAGGAAAAACAACGAAGGCAGAAAAAAAAAATGCTTTTGACTTTTTTTTTTTTTTTTTTTTCAAGTTTTGCAACAACGTATCGAAGTGATGAAACCAGAAATCCCAGACTAAATTCAATCACTGGAGCTCGAATCCCAGTGATGAAAATTGACATTGAAAAATATCTTCTGAGCAAAGCGAGGTAGGAAAAAAACACATAATATTTTTTTCATCTGGATTGTAAATGGCTGTATTCAAAAAGACACCCGCTGTACCTAATTGGAGGACAGAGCAAATTCGTTTTGACATGCTGGCGGCGTCACCTTCCTTATTAGTGAGTCAAGATTAACGGTTAACTTTATATGACCCAAGACACGTGTGGGCGTAGTCGGGAGGCTGCTCTGAGCGGTTCATTAATGGCAAATGTGCTTAAATGCTTGAACGCTTGCTATACAAATCTTGCTATGAACTGCGCATTGTACACTGCGTTTTATCGAGATTTTTCTATGCAGTTTTGGAGACCTATCTTTTTCAACCAACTGCGTTCACGATAACTATTTTATTGGCTTGCAGAATATACTCGGGGTGATGTATGGAGTTTGACAGAGTTTTCGTGAACTTTTCGTCAAAAGGGTTCTGTCGCCTCGAAATCACGGGTGGACAGGCCGGCTCTTGTGGTAGGTGACCTAGGCGGCAGATTATAGGGGCGGCAATTTTCGAATTTAAAAATACTTTTAAAAAAATGAATATCTGTTTCGGCGTCATAAAATTCAATGTTTAGAAGAGAAAAAAAATCTTACTACTATTATATATGCGGAAGTTTGTATGGATGTATGTTACTCTTTCACGCAAAAACTACTGAATGGATTTTGATGAAACTTTACAATAGTATAGTTTATGCATCAGAATAACACATAGGGTAGTTTTCACTCCGTTATGGGGGGCAAAAACCCCCTAGGGGGCGATAAAACCCGATTTTCGTATAAATTCGTATATATGCAGATGAAAAAATGCTTGCACATATTAACATTATATGTCCATCGAAAGCTCTGATTTTTCTGCTGAAGATGGCACCTGTTCCAAATTTCTAAATAGAATAAAAAACGAGTTATGAGCTTTTTAGTTCCATGTTCGAAGGCTTTCCTCAACACAATATAGTATTTAGGTTAGGTTTTATAGTTATTTATTTTCCTCAACTCCCTTTCCATAGCGACAATTGTTGTATTGTTGACTGTTTTTGCATTTCGTCTGACTATTCAAGGCTTTCTCAAGTCAAATTTTAAAGTAAGATTTTTTACACAAGATAGGCAAATAATACATGGATTTGGCTTATTATTTTCAAATTTTACGCAACTTTGAGGCAATTAATTTTTTTTTTTTTATTTGTGTTTGACTGGGTGCTTGATCGACCATCAGGAATCTCGCCAAACTTTTTTTGCGGAATCATTTCAATAGCTAAGGCATGTGCCAATTTTTTCAATTTTTTCAATTGTCGCTGTTTTTGAAGCAAAAAACCACGCGAATACTGTTTTCGGTTTTCCCCCATGTAACCAAAATATCGCCATTTCTTTAATATTTCTTTCTTTATATCATTTGTTAACATGTAAAATGATCCACCAACTAAATTAATAAAATCCACAAACAGCACAAGTTTTGCGCACTATTTCAAACACAATTGCCAAACTTTACTACTTATTTTGGAAACATTTCGGATAGCATCATTTCATGGTCACCAGAAGTATCTCAGTATTTGGCGACACTATCTCTTCGATAAAATTAGTAACACACAGTTTTACAAAGTAGGGAGGGGGAGACTTATCCAAGGTATCCCAAAACGATTACCACAAATTTCGTAACACTTTAAATCGCAGTAAGGGATTACGGGCGGCTATATTTTTTTAAAGTTTGTACTTCAATAGCAATATAGAGACGATTTTAGAATACGTTCAAAAAAAAAAAGAAGTAAATTGGTTTAAACAAGTGAAGTTTAAATTCATATTTTGGAAATTCCTCAAGTTTGTATATGCTTAAATGTCTTTTTTTCGTTTCTAAAAAGAGTACAAATTGTTATTCATACTTATTGCCGTTTTACTTTTATGAGTAAGGAAGAAGCTCGATTTTTAATCACGTCAAAGCGGTGTGTTTTGAGTTATTTCAATTACAGAAGAAAAGGAATAAAAGTAACTATATTGTTTCTCACAATTATTACACACCCAGGCAACGCCGGGTATTTTTGCTATGTACAACAATCTGATAACTAAATAAAGAAAGTTATTAAATAGAGTCTGGCCCCCTACCCCCAGTTACCGTCGAAAAAATATTTATTTTTTACCAGGAAAGGCCAAATACATTCAAAACTTTTTCTTTGTAGCATCTTCTGTTCGGAGTTAAAATTCATATCTTATGAATGTAGATGTAGATTAAGCAAACATTTTAGAAAGTTTTATCAACTTGGCAAGTCTCTGGCGAATGTATGGCACTGTGGTCCTTTTTCCGATAAATAATGGATTTGGATTATTTTACATTTTTACGCTGCTTCTAATTGCAAAAATAGATAATGAATTAGATTGCATTCGTTGAATACGACCAGAATACGAACAGAAATACGACCAACAAGACACCGCCCCCCCCCTCCATAAAAGAAAAAAAAATCAATGGCACAGTCTGCGCCGTGCGCCCCCACCTAGGCAGGCACGTAGGCAAGGTGCCTAGGTGGGCACCCTGCAGCCCACAATGGGTTGTTGCCCATCACTGAGTTTAGTTTTGTTCCAATCTTCACATCTTACAAAGAGACAAAGAATAAACTATTTCTATCCTCATATAAATAATAGCCGATGATCGAGTAACCCGCGTGTTTCAACAATGAAATTCGCGCCACGGCATGATAATTTGATAATGTGTTTTGGTAATGTTTAGTATGCAGGGAAAGTTTTTATTGTGACAAGGCTGAACTAGATCCGGTAAATTAACTGTTTTACTGTGTCATTTTGGAGAATGAAGAAACGAAAAAGTCGTCAATAATGAACGCTATCTACTGGAGTTAAGGGTTAATCCACTGGAGTTAGGATTACAATTTCAACTATCAAAATATCACCAAACAGGCAATGGCTTCGTTCAAATGTAGAAGAGATGCAATTTTCACCCGTCATACTTTGACGGACGACTTTCTACTTTTGATGTAATAACCAAACGATTACTTAATTAAACTCTCGACTACTGAAAGATTTCCCTACTAAGCTTACTTAAAACTAGTGATGTGCCGGATCGTTAAAAAAGTAGATCCGCGGATACGGATCTCAAAAAAATTTTTTTTTACCCAATTCAACTATTCAAGCGTAAAATTTGTTACGGAAGCTTATTCCCGTCAGAATAATGGCAGTTTCTTCAAAAAATGTCAACTGCGGCAAAAATATAATCAAGACTATGATTTACTGTTTAAAAAAACCTCCGTTAAAATTAAGGGAAAGTTCGTAGCATAAATGCAGCGCTGATTCATTTCACCGAACGTCTCCGACCAACGAAATACAGAGCCGGGAACACCTTTACAAACAGTAAATAGAGAATTTAGTCTCACTTTTTTTAAAGGATGCCGAGAAAAACAAAAATAAAGAATAACAGAAACCACAAATCAATAACAAAAACTAATATTAAATTAAAAATTTAAAAAAAAAAACACGTTCCAGTGAGCCGACCTTATATTAAGATGAATTTCGTGGGTCAGAACACACATTTGTTAACAAATATGAACTGACAGCAGGTAAAAATTTTAAATCATTGAGCTTTTTCTCCTTATCTTCCGACTATGAAATCGCTACCAATCACGCGTATAAAGGCTTAGAATTGCATTAAAAATTTACTTAACAAGATTATAGTTCCTACTGTAATAAGTTGAAAGTTTCAAATAAATATCAAACGCAGAAAACTTCGTTCTTTCAATTAGGGACAACATTTTTAACGTACGGTTAAATCTTTACTACCATAATTGTGAAAAATGTTAAATCGGTTTTTAATTAATATCTCCAGTAATTAAAGTTCTACAAAAGCGAGGCCAAGCTAAGAACACTTTCGATCAAGTAACTTTTGAACGAAAAATGAACTATCAAAATCGGTTCATCTGCTTAGGAGCTACGGTGCCACAAAAAGACGCACTGATACACACTTTTAAAACCTCCTTTTTAATTTCCCCTTCTTTTTTGCAACGGGAGGGGGGGGAGGGTACAAATTGGCTTCTGAAATGATACCTTATAATTTAAATAGGGAATAAAACCTAATTTAAACGGAATTTAAGAGTCTTTTATCCAAATATTTAAAAATTTTTAGAATAGAAATGATCCGTTTAAGATCCGTCAAAAAGTAACGGATTATTTTCCCTCGGATATCCGCGGATACGGATATCCGGAACATCACTACTTAAAACCTATTATTTTTTTAAAACTAGGAAATAAAAAGGTTTTCGAAGGGAGATGTTGGTTTTACGGATTAGAGTTCCATTAAGGAGCATACGTTTTCCGAAAACGCATTCGAGAGTACGAAAAATGAATAAATGAATATAAATCCGAATATATAGTAAAAATCTGAGTCTGAAAAATTGTATTTCTGAATTTGCAAAAGTGTTTCCAAATCTGGTGAAGTTTTAGCAATAAAGTGACTACGAAATTTTCAATGATTCATGCATATTTGGCAGCCGTCCAAGTCCTTTTTTTCTGATACAATACGATTTTGGGAAAAAAAATTCTCGAAACATTACTTTTTTTTCCATTTCAGAGGTTCTTTAATATTTGAATTATGCACGCTGTCATTTATACATGTTAGTATTATATTTATCACATCACGAAATAAAAAGACATGTGTCTTCTTCATAAAATGTGTCGGAAATACCACAATTTCATTTTTCAAAATTTTCCAGTGAAATTTCGCATATTGGAGACATAAATCATGATCGACGAGGGAAATTCATCGTGAAAGGATGTAGAAAAGATTTCAGAAATAGCTATATTTTCATTTGACTCTAAACAAGTTATGAATAAAATTCTTTCAATGAAATACCCTCTTCGTACTGCCATCAACTAAATAGAACATTAACTAATACTGGGCAGCATTGATACATTTTATTTGCCTTTTTTGCAAGTGTTGTTTAAAGCTTGACAGTTTAAATTTCGGGAACACTTTTTTTTGCGTCTTTTTAAGTAAAGCAATTTTTTCTTCTTTTAGGGGGAGGGGGCGGCAAATTTTACCTCTGCCTAGGGGCGGCATGGAGCTAAATTCGACCCTGCCAACAGTGGCGGATAAAGGGGGGGGGGGGTCATAGGGTTTATGCACCGTCAACAACTGCCATCAATATAATCTGTCGAATTGTGTTCAATCACATTCTGAATAAAATAAACAATTTCAGTAATCTTTCCAATTCTTTTTTTTTTTTTTTTTTTTTTTTTGAAGTATTACTTCTTTTTATTGCTTCTCAAAATTAATTAGCAACGTTTAAGCCCTTTTCGGTGCCTTATTCCTGGCCAGGGCAGATATAAAAATAGTTTTTGGAGGGACCACCGTAAAGTAAAAGTAAAAATCGCCACCTCATACAATGTTTCCTAAGTTTTCACGAAGTTTTTTACAAATGTTTTCTAGACACTGTTAATTACCGATTCCATAAAAGAAGAATTATTGCATAAATTGTGATTTTGTGTACTACCTTTGAGTTCTAAACCAGTGAATTACGCCTGTTAAATATGTTATTTCACACTGATCTCTGACTCGAATGTTACTACTTCTAAGGTAGGCTTGGCTTGCCAGATTTCTGAAATGTTCAACCTTGACACCCCCCCCCAAATACCCCTCCCCCCCCCTCACCCAGCGTCGCGGGTGTTCAAAAGGGTTCCCACCCTTGACTGGTTTTTAGAGTGTTCTAGAGAGAAGTTCGTTCACAATGCTATGAATAAATGGTTACTAATTACGATTAATAAATGACAAAAACAGATAAATTTAAAAATTTTATTTCTTACATGTTTCTTTATAAGTTACTTAAGTAAGAAGAAACACTTTGAACAAGGAATAAAAAATTTAACAATATTTATTTGTACTTTCATTGGCTAGGTTTTTTTTTAAATCTTGCAAACATCTCCACAAGCTAGTCCGATATTAATTTTGCGTATCACTGTCTCAAATGACTAACTATCCTAAATAACCCTTTAAAGTTAATTATTTTAAAACTTTGTTGATCATCCATTATCAAATTATCTTTTACCGGGGACGTGAAGTAAACGGAACCAGGACTTTGATAACCGGGACGTCTGGCAAGCGTAGTGATTTTACTCAAATTTGCTGTTTTTTTTTTTTTTTTTTTTGAAATAATAATTCAAAGCATTTGATCTGTGCTACTTAGGAAAAAAAGAATATTTAAAGGGATTGTTAAATTAATTTTATTTATTTGGGAGGGGCAGGATCCCCCTGTGCGCCCCCCCCCCCCCTTCCCACGCTCCTCCTAAAATTCGCTACTGTTCCTAGCCGATTTGTTGTTCTCTTTGACTCCCAAACAGTTTCAGAACATTTTCGTACCCAAAACCTTACGTTCGTTCATAGGGGGGGGGGGATTTTTCAGAAAGACCCCCTATAAAGTATGTAACCGCCCCAAAATTTTTGGGAAGGGGAGGGGAATTCTCAACTTACCGAATACAACTCCAAATTTTACTGAATGATAAAAATGAACATGGACAAACAATTTAATATATCTATTGAGAAGATACATTAGGAGGTCATATTTTATTTTATTTTATTTTTATAAATGTGTGAATTTTCAATCTTCTATCATCTCATTAAACAGATAGATCAATTCAAAGTTTTTCGGAGAGGGGGTAGGCAAAGGACGTACACACAATACATAAATTGGGTTCACAAAACCTGCCATTAAACAACAAATCATAAACTGAAAATTTTCATGCATTTAGATTCAAATTATATTATATGTAATTAATTATATTCTTATTTAATAATTCTTTTTATTCCTAATTACCCTCAATACCAAATATCTCCTTCTTAAAAATTCTTCCTGTCACCTAATACAATCATAAAAAATAGGAAGTGGAATTTGCAACATTAAGGGCTTGAGTTTTTTTAGCAGAAAATTACATGCTAGACACTAGCTCAAGAATAAGAAAAGGGCCCAGAGGACTCCTGCTACATTTCTGATCAATAATGAACAATTTTATGAATGAAATTGGCCAGTGGCGTAGCTAGACCCGACTTTCGGGGGGGGGGGTTACTTCTTATATATATATATATATATATATATATATATGTATAATCGCTTGGAATTTTTTCCTTTTCTTCTTTTTTTTCTTTCTCTTCTCTCTTCTTTTTCTCTTTTTTTTTTTTTTGAGACTAACTTTTCGGGGGGGGGGGGGTTTTGTCCCCAAAACCCCCCCCTTAGCTACGCCCCTGAAATTGGCGCCCATGTTCAAATGTAAACGAAAGTAGTAACTGTAGTTTCGATCCGTTACAGCGAGCAATTTGAATTGAAACATTGCACGTTTTGAATTTTTCAATTTAATTAATAAAATGCTTGAAATCAAACGTATTCGTGATATTTTTACCATCCCAACAAGAGACCTGACAGACTTCAAAACAAACTCGTTTCAAAACATTGGCCAAAGCCATTAAATCTCTCTTCCCAGGTTGTCAAACTACTTCTTCCCGGCCACCACTTCAGAATTTTAATCAGATTACCACCGAACTCGGGCGGAGAACTCAAAATGAAGAGAACTGATACACACCTGGCAAAAATCGAAATCCAAAAGCGTAACTTCGAGGGGGCACAGATGAAGAGGCATAAAAACACACACACACAACCGAGGCCCTTTAACTCTCCGGGTACTGATGATAATCTGAAGAGTGAAAGTGAAGATCTACTTCCGTCCGAGACACGTGACGTGCACTTCCGCAACAACACACGAGGAACTATAAGCCGAAACACTCTACGTCTGCCTGAAGATTTCCCGAAACTAGGGATTTCTCTTCCGTTCCGAAGATCCGCAGGGAAAAGTAGTGACGTCAAGATCCAAGCAGTGGTTTTTTTGACTTCGAGCAGGGACCGTTCTCAATTTGCGACTGGTATTTTGAGTTCAGGAGTTTATTATTTAAGTGAGGTGATGAGATATTTTTAGCGCCCCTGCCATCATGCAAACGTATTTCCCGTATTGAATACCAAAAATACGCATCAAAAATTTCGTCAAGAGTATTTTCGCGCTTAGTATTTCGAATAAAAATTATTTTGATGAAAATGGGCGGGGAGTAATAGGAATGTTTAAATATTATATTCGAATAATTTTTTATTTTTTAAACTTCATATTGTCGAACATTCTTAACAGTGGCGGCTCCTGCCTTTGAAAAGTGAGGGGGCCAGATCATGGGTGTACTCGCAGCCCCTCCACCCCCCTCAGTTTTTGAAAATAAATAAATAAATAAATATTTTTTTAATATTTAAACTTTCTTAAAACAATTATTTGTGTTAAATAAATAAATTAGACTTTATTTTAAACGCAAGACTAGCTACAAAAACTTAAACTACTAAGTAAATCACGAAATATATTAATATCACGTTCATGTCAATGATTGCCAGCAGGGTGGTGCACTTTCACTACCTGACTTTCAAAAGTAAAATTTAATTAATCAGCCCCTTAGAGGCATTTTCACCCCCTGACTTTTCAAAATATAAATAAATAAATTTTAAAAATATTCAAAATAATATTACTATTAAAAATATTACTCGAATATTTTAATAGTAATATTATTTTAAATATTTTAATAACTAATTATTCTGAATGAGTAAAGTTAAATTTATTTTAAGCAAGGCCAAATTACAAAAGTGCAACAACATTGTGATCGGAGAAATATGTAAAAATTATGAAAGAATTAATTATAACAAAAATGAAAATACATCTCAGTATTCTTTAAAATAAATATAATTAAAATAGATAAACTAAATTAAAAAAACTAAAAATAAATACATGAAAAAACTAGTAAAAAAATTCTTAGCCATTTACATGCGGGTGTATTCTTTCGCAAATGAATCTGCCAGCGCCCGTGGGCCAGATATAGAATTTTTATGCGACAAAGGAAAAAAAATATCAAACTCTTTTTATTTTCTTCAAATTATTGATAACTTGTCACATTTTCTTTTAAACTACATAAGCAGTAATTTAAAACAAGTAATAATTTTTGTGTAACAATGGGAAGACATTTTTTGAATTAAAAAAATAATCTTGAACGATATATATGAACACACATACATACAACACAACAGTGGCTCAATTAGAAAATATTTTTAAGGGGAGGGATGGGGGTTGGGGGCATAGTTGGAAAAAGATGTCAGCAATTTCATTAATTTGATTTGTTCATCAAATCTCTCAATTTTGAAAGTTGTAGTTTTAAAAACGTAATTTTAGAAGGTCTTTGATGAAATTCGGAGAAAGAACGGTACAGGGGACTCCGCAGAAATTTAAGCTTTAAATCGCAAATTATAGGCCATATTTATTGACGTTAGGGAAAGGGATGGAGCTCCGGGACTTTCTTCGATCGTTTCTTCTTTTTTTTTTCTTCTTTTTTTAAAAAATGAATAAAAATCAATTCCCCTCCTCCCCTCTCCGATTTTTCGAATTTGCCACTCAAAATCGCAATTGCAAACAAATTTTGAAGATATTTACGGGAAGGGGCTCTGGAACTCTCCCCTGGAATGTTTTTCAAAATCGAAGTCTTAAAATCGGCCTGAAGAAAAAAAAAATCTTCTTATAATCCACGGATAATACGATGCAAAAACATGAAGTTTTGATTTAACGCACAATTTTAGCAACTATATTGAAAACGAGAAGAAGTAATAACTCTTAAGATGTATTCAAAACTAATGTAGAAAATAATGATTTTCTTCCTATTACGTTAATTATTTGAAGATAATGAGGCAAAAAAGGAGCAAACGGTCTAATATTGTGCAAATAAAAACTTGTTCCTTCACTATTACACTCACTATATTGTGCAAATAAAGACTTTTTCCTTCACTATCTGTTGCTTATTTTACATAGCCTGAATCGCGTAAGGAAGAACATTCAAGCTATGTAAAATAAACAACATACAGGCTGGGAAAACAAATAAAAAGGTAAAAATTATTATCAGAAAAAAGTGAGGGGGCCCAGACCTCCTCTGGCCCCTCCCATGAGCCGCCACAGATTCTTACTGTTAAAGAAAATAGACTCATATCTTCTTTCGCTGACTGTAATCGATTACCGTTACAGCCTTCTCTAATTTCGTGAATTTCACTACTTTAAAACTATCAAAGAGTAATTTTACTCCTTGAAAAAGTCCTTAGCGATGTCTCTGAATGTGATAGCTCCCAGATCGAATGCCTCATAAAATTACAGTCCAATTGTCCCTCTTTTAAGAAATACATAAATAGAAAATAAAATGACAGAAATCCCCTGTTTGTATGTAGTAAAATTTTCTTGTGAAGTGAAAAAATTAATTTGATAGTTATTTGACCAAAGGAGTTCAGAAAAAATTTTCAGGACTGAGAGGATCTAAAAGGGAAATTGCCTCCCTTGCAATTGAAATCTTCAAAAACATGAAATTTTATATATTTAAAAGGATTCTGTCTAAATTTCGCTCCATGATTATTTTCACTATGGAGTAGGCGCCACTTAAATGTGATTTTTTTGGGGCAAATACAAATTGATAACAATAACCGACTGATAACAATAACCAAAAAGAATCCAGGATATACAAAATAATATTTTTTTTTCTTTTTTTTTTCTTTTTTTTTTTTCTTTTTTTTTTTTTTTTTTTTTTTTTTTGCAACCGCGAATTTAAATTACAACGACTCAACGAAACGCAGCTTTAAATTATAAATTACTAAATTAGCAGAATGGAAATAGCCGAGTCCTAAAAAGGAAAATTAAAATATGCAATTTTTAAAAACATAGTAATAGGCGAAAGAAAAAATGTCCGTTTACTCCTGAATCTTTTTTCCCGTAAACCACAGTTTCAAAGCAGATTCAACTTCATAATCTTTTCCATCACGGTTTTGCTTGCTTTAAATTTTCATTTAGCTTCGCTTTGTTTTCAATATCATCACGATTCTTTATAACTTACAAAGTAATGGCTGAGAATTTTTTTTAGCTGTGCTGCAGCATTTCTTTGACTCAGCTGGGTAAATTGTCAAAGTGTTTTAAAATGATAATGTCTTCCTTGACGACAGTTAAATCATTGCGCTTTTCCTCTATGGATAAAATGTTTAACCGTTTAGAGTGAAGTTTTTAAGGTAACTGGACAGCAAAAAAACTTCTGCTTTACTATTAGAAGGGAACTTGTTTTCCAGGGAGCTATCATTAATCGTCTCAAAGTGAGAGAAGATCACCACCTGCAACCACGGTTATGTGCAGTGACAGATTTGCACGTGCAAACGAAAGGCATCTTAGGGGAGTCTGTGGTCACTGAGAACGAACTTCCCGTTGTTTCTTCGTGGAAAAAGTTTGCATTGCTATTGAGTATCACAAAATGCCACACAGAAAGCAAGTCTTGTCAGGGTTTGCCTTTGTATTTCTGTTGATTAAGGAACAAACACAGGGAAAAAATTGGAAGTTTATGAAAAATTGATAACAATAAACGAAGACACTGATTACAATGTCAGACTTTTTTAACACGTGTTAATATACAAGTGTTCTGGGACTTCATGATTCTGATATAACATTAAGCGAATGATAACACTAACCGTGATCACATTAAGTGGCGCCTACGTATATTAAAAAAAAGTTACGTCAAAAGGAAATTGTAAAATTCTGTCTGTGGCGGGTGAGCGTCCAGGAGACAACATAGTACCTACTGCCTTGAAATTTTGTACGAAATTCTTTCAAACCCCGGAGGTTTTGCACCTTTGGTTTTTTTTTTTTTAAATTTTGAGTTAGTTTTCTGTAATTAATTTTTAAGCTAAAATTTCACATAAATACCTCTTTGATGAAAAATTTCCCACACCCCTTAACATCCTATGTCGTTCGAAAGAGCTTTTTCTTTCGGCATCAGATTGAGCTTGTTCCAATTTGCTCAAATAATTAGAACAGCAGTTTTAAGGGTTTCTAATTTAGCGAAAGTCCTTGGCTCAATTCAAACCAAGTCCGCAGCTAAAGAGCAAAATATTAGTAGAAACCACGAATTTGTGTGTATGTACGCGTGTGTGTTTATGTGTGTGGGGGGTGATGTGTGTTTGTGCGTAGGGGGTATGTGTATGTGTATAGGCATGTGTGTTTGTGTCTGTGCGCAGGTATGAGTGTGTGGGTAGTTGTGTGTATGAGTGTTTGTGTGTGGGGGGATGTGTATGTGTGTGTAGGCATATGTGTTTGTGTCTGTGTGCAGGCATGAGTGTGTGGGTAGTTGTGTGTGTATGTGTAGGTCTCTGTGTGTATGCGTGTGTGTGTGTATGTGTTTGTGTGTGTATGTGTTTGTGTATGTGTGTAGGTGTATGTATGTGTGTGTATGTGTTTGTGTGTGTGTGTACGTGCGTGTATGTATGTGTTTGTGTGTACGTGCGTGTATATATGCGTGTAAGTGTAGGATATTGACGCAACCTGGAGACGATTTTCGCTAGAGGAGCAACATCGTGAGGCGGCCGGTCGACGGTGATGCTGCAGAGGTTGCTAGTGGGAAAATAAAATGATAGCACATCAAAACAGTCAAATGAAAGCAATAAGCAATCGTGATTGTTCAAAAAAAAAAAAAAAAAAATCAATACACGTTTTTATCAAGCTATTTTTATCTTCAAGTTGGAGTGCGATTTTTTAGTAGTTTTCTAAATTTAATAAGCTCTTTACTTTAACTCTATTTTTCAGGGAAGGTTTTTTTTTAAAATTGTTCTAATTGCAACGTGTATTTTAATCTGATTCTTCTTATTAGACACTTTAAATCTCTGCGAACCAAACAAGATTGCGAAGCTCTCTTCGGGGGTTGGTGAGCAGCAGCGAGTTGAGTATGGAGCCCCTAACATACACTAAAATAAGTATATTATTACTCCATTACAATAAATTTAAATCAAAGTAATAGATTTTGTTTATTGTATATTAAAATTAAGAGAAAATAGCTTTTTCTGTCAAAAATTCTATTTCCACCACTAAAGAAGGGATTCCATATAACTGTGAAACCTACGTGCCTAATTTTCGTTGAAAATGTATGCCTCACTACGTTTCCATCGGTCTGGATGTAATCGTTTGGAAATTCATCATTCAATTAAAGTAACATAAATAACACTGAACAATTTCCTATTTAAAGCTTGATTTGAATATTCATAACTGGAAATGTTTCGAATAAAAGTAAAAATGTAATCAAAATTTTCAATTTCGTGTTTAAAAAAAAAAAAAAAAGATGAAAATCGCCTTACAGGAAGATTTGAAATATTTAGCTTTAACCTATAAATAAATATTCATTCTTTTTTTCTTTGATCGAGAAAGTTGATTCAGCAACGAATCAATAGTAATTTATTCTTAACGCAAAAGAAGATGCATAAATTTTAAAGTAAGAAAAAAAGTTGGAACATTCAGTAAGATCTTCGTATAAAATTTTAATGCCTTTCTCCCGGAAATTATTTATATAAATCAACAGAAGCTCATCTGTTCTGAAAAATGTTCTTGAAATATGTTTGAATATTTTATACGTGTGCAGGTAATCTAGGAGATTAGAGCGTACGTGGTTCTAGTGGTAAACCCAATAACATGTACGTGGAATGAAATTTATGAACACAAACATAGCATTTCTTTTTTAGAGTTTGTTCAAAAAATATTTTTTAATCGTGACACGTCATAATTTCTTTGAAGAAATACATATTTGGGGGGGGGGGGCACAATAATATTTTTTTCAAAAGATAGTTAAGACCTAAGTAATGATTAAAACTCAAATTCGTTTCTGACAAATTAAAGTTTTCGCAATCAAGTTTTGCAGCCAGGTGATTACTCCATATTCCCCAAACAGATTTTTTAAGTGAAACATCTTGTGCGAATGGTTTGAAATTCTTGTGGGACAGAAGTGACTTAGTTGTACAATAATTTTTGCCAAAAACAATAAAAAAAATAAAAGTAATTACAAAGTTAGTTTTATGTAAAAAAAAAAAAGTTAATTTCAAGGCTGAAACTAAGCAAACATGGTCATCAGTTTAAAGCGTAATCCACATTGCTTAAGAAGCGCTGCAGCCACTGTCTAATGGCGGATGAAAAAGGTAAAACAAACGCATGCCGTAACTTATAACTTGCTTTGACGCTTAGTGAATGACAGTAATTTTTCATCATGTTTGCGGGAAGCTTTCTATTCTATTTTTCTGAAATTGCATTACACCACAAACTGTCTGAAGCCTGTAATTTACCCCAAAGAAAACACGTGGAATGGAATGTTTTACCTTTTTCACCGCAAGGTAGCGTATTCGAGCTCTGGAGTTGCGAATTACTAATATTATTCATTGTTTTTAGCAACTATTAAATGCTGATTTGGAGTATTGTTTAGTTTTTCTGTTTATAATTTTTTTTCTTCATTAAAAAATAAAATTTTGCTGTGAATGTGCTTAAGTCAGGCGCAGAGAGAACAAGAACGTGGCGTTAGAGAAAACGTGCTAGTAAAGTGGCAGTTCAGAATGTTAAAAAAAAAGAAAGAAAAGAGAAAAGTTTCATTTCAATCGTGTGTTTTTATGACGCACTTTTTTTTTTTTTAATTCTCAGATAAGACAATGTTTCGCAGCAGTTTATTACGTTACCATGACGCGAATTTTCTACTCTCATGAATCATATTTTTGAAAATTGAAAGAAACGATATAATATTATTTCTGAATAAATGGCACTTTAGTTATAAATGTAAGATTTCATTTTAAAAACTTTCATAACAAATTAAAGAGTTTTCTTCAAGCTTGGATACAGTTATAAATCGGAAATTTTCACATTTTTTGAGTTATCATATACTTTTGCAATGTTTTATGGTGAAAAGATATTGCAGATAAAAGTTTACTTTTGCTACAATGGCGTGGATGAAACAGACATTTTCTTGTGTTTAAAGATTGAAAAGTAATTCATTTTTTTAATTATTGAAATTCTTGACATAATTTTAATTTTTTTTGTCTCAAAAGGGGACTAAATTACTGATGAATTTTTACATAAAAATCGAGGCTATGTGATTATTTTTGGGGTAGAGACTCAAGGAAAAGACTTATGTAACTGGTCGAACCAATCCCAAACATAATAGAAATCACTTATACCAGGAAAAGGTTAAAGTGAGGTCAAAAATCAATCTTAATAGCAATAGCTCAATAAAAACTGATATTCAAATGTAATTTGGATATATATAACGGTGTATCTACATTATATATGGTACACCTAGTGGCGCAGCCACCGGAGAGGTTTTGGTGTTAAAACCCCGCCCAGAACTCGAGCACATTAATTTCCCCCGTACAAATCAAGGAATAGGTTTCAACAAAGTATCTTACGACTTTTAATGCTCGAAAAGTAGCCACAAATTACTTTTTAATTCTTAAATGTACAAATAATATTTCTCACCTACGGGTATAAGAGAGCTAAAATGATCTTAATAAATCACAACAGGGTATCATGATCAGACGGCGCTGCAATTATTGCACAAATCCATTTCAAAGAAACCCTACCACACCAGATTGTCTGAGGCTCCTTCCCAACTCTCTTTGAAAGACCGAAAGAAACATTGAAAAAATACTTCAATGTACAAAAAAAAAAAAAAAAAAAAAAAAAACCGCTAAAAAAAGAGACAAATTTTAGTTAATTTCGCAAAACTTCTGCAAATTCGCAACTCCAGCGGACGAATACGCTACCATGCGGTGATTTACAAAACTGCCAAAAAAAAAAAACTAAAACATTGCCACATTGCGTTCCACGTGTGTCTATTGACGTAAACACAGGCAGTTTAAGATAAATAAATACCTTTGTGCTGAACAGTAAAGTAAGACAAAACAACGTTACATGAAGCACAAATTTGCCAATTACAGCAGACACCTGTTTCGGCGTTACAGGGAACGCCTTTTTCAATGTAAAAAGTTATGAGCTTATGGATGAAAAGACATCCGACAAAAGGTGTCTGCTGTAATTGGCAAATTTGTGCTTCATCTAACGTTGTTTTCTCTTACTTTACAGGCAGTTTGTTCTGAGTATTTATTAACGCAATCGATGTGTCATAGATTGCTTTCAGCTACAGAAATTGTTTCGTCCCTTAATTGTATTCTCGAGCTTCTCAAAATAATGCTAGTTTTCCTTATTTCCTCCTAAAAAGTGAGTTGATTGAGAAATGGTGAAAGCATTGAACACAAGAAAACTCTGGATTAACGAACTTGGATAACGTTATATCAGGTAAAAATTTTATTGTTTTGTGTGAATTTGTAAGAATATGGGTTTTTTTTAATATTAAATTAATTTAACTAACCATATTTTATAGCAGCATTTAGTTGGAATAAACAGTATGCAAAATATTTTCTTGAATATATTATCGTAGAACAAAATGAAAAATTTTTAACCGAGAAAGAATTTACTTTATTGCTTTTATTCTCAGCTGAAAGGTTTCGCCATATTTGTTTAGGGTTATAGTTTTAGTATTATGTGAGCGAAATATCCTTGGCGAGATTCCGCATGTTAGTTAAACCATTGTTAATTTTTATCATGAGTGGAATAAAATGGTAGAAAGATTAACAGAATTCGATAAGTAAAAAGAAATAATGGTAGATCAACTGAAAAGAAAACTACCACCATATGTCTCTGAGAATTTTGTTGATGATTTGCATAGCATGACATAATTAAATCATAACTCAGAAATTAGAAACATCGAAACAGAAAAATTTTAAAGTAACCGATTCGGGAATTTGAGAGAAATAACTCAGCTACAAATGCAAAACAATAAGCGCTAGTCAAGCAAGGCAAAGAAGTCGTATCAACTTCTTTTGATAATAATTCGTAATGTCATATTAAATTTTCTAGCATTAATTGTTATTCTTGTCAGGTCACAATTATTATTTAGTTTTATCAAGAACTAGCTGTAGCGTTGCTACGCCAACAAAAAAATACATCATTGTCCTGATTTTCATGACAATCGGTTGAACGGGGCAGAAGTTGCTACTCTGCAGTGCCACCTGGTAGCGAGTGGCGTCAATGAGCATATTATGCACCTTCTCCGTGAAAAAATACATATATATAGCAATTTTCATAATAATCGGTCCAGGTATCAAGTGAAGCCGTGACTATACTCAAATTTTGTTCTCACGCAGTTTGCAGGATCAATCAATCGCTAAAAATATCGAATAGAAAAAGTTTTAAATCCCCCCGTTGCATGAAAAGCCATAAAACAATAAAGAAAGAATTTATTTGTTCAAACTCAAGAAAAATGGCAACAGCTAACTTCTTATCAATTCGGAACTCCAGCGCTCGAATACGCTACCTTGCGGTGATTTATAAAACTGCGAATGCAACTAAAACTTTGCCACGTTGCGTTCCATGTGTGTCTGTTGACGTAAACACAGGCAGTTCGTTCTGAGTATTTATTAACGCAATCGATGTGTCTTAGTTTGCTTTCAGCTACAGAAATTAATTCTTCCCTTAGTAGTATTCTCGAGCTTTTCAAAATAATGTTAGTTTTCATTATTTCCTTAATAATAGGTGAAAGCGAAAATTCTGGATTAACAAACTTGGATAACGTTCTACAAGGTAAACATTTTTATTGTTTTGTATGAATTTGTAAGAATATGGGAGTTTTTTTCAATCTTAAATTAATTAAACTTACCATATTTTACAGCAGCATTTAGTTGGAATGGACAGTATGCAAAATATTTTCTTGAATATATTATCGTAGAACAAAATGAATAACCGAGAAATAATTTACTTTATTCCTTTTATTCTCAGCTGAAAGGTATCGCCAAATTTGTTTAGGGTTATAATTTTGGCATTGTGCGAGCAAAGTAGCCTTGGCGAGATTTCGCGTTTTTAGTTAAACCATTTTCAATTTTTATCATGAGTGGAATAAAATGGTAGTAAGATTACAGAATTCAATAAGTAAAAAGAAATAATTGTCAATCAACTGAAAAGAAAACTACCACCATATATCGGTGAGAATTTTGTTGATGATTTGCATAACATGACACAATTAAATCGTAACTCAGAAATTAGAAAAATCGAAACAGAAAATTTTTAAATTAACCGATTCGGGAATTCAAGAGAAATAACTCAGCTACAAATGGAAAACAAGCGCCAGCCAAAGCAAAAGCAAAGAAGTATCATCTTCTTTTGGTAATAATTTGTAATGTCATATTAAATTTTCTAGCATTAATTGTTATTCTTGTCAGGCCACAATTATTATTTAGTTTTATCAAGAATTGATAAATATCGAATTCAACATCGTGAAAATGGCTGCTTAGAACTACGAACTACGTACTTTGCATTAATGTTTGACGTTTAGTAATGCTTCTTGAATTCTCATTTCTTTCTACGTGGGTCAGAATATCAACAAGACTTTGAAAATTAATTTAAAAAGAATAAAGCGAAACAATCATACGTACGAACAAAAATCCCAACACTTTTAGCATTTTCTTCGTTACCATGTGCGTTTGTTTTAGTTTTTGCGAGTTGCGATCGCAACTCCAACGAACTATAGGGGGCACTGAAGTCACTGTCTAATGGCGGAATTGAAAACTAAAACAAACGCACATGGTAACGAAGAAAATGCTAAAAGTGTTGTGATTTTTGTTCGTACGTATGATTGTTTCGCTTTATTCTTTTTAAATTAATTTTCAAAGTCTTGTTGATATTCTGACCCACGTAGAAAGAAATGAGAATTCAAGAAGCATTACTAAACGTCAAACATTAATGCAAAGTACGTAGTTCGTAGTTCTAAGCAGCCATTTTCACGATGTTGAATTCGATATTTATCAATTCTTGATAAAACTAAATAATAATTGTGGCCTGACAAGAATAACAATTAATGCTAGAAAATTTAATATGACATTACAAATTATTACCAAAAGAAGATGATACTTCTTTGCTTTTGCTTTGGCTAGCGCTTGTTTTCCATTTGTAGCTGAGTTATTTCTCTTGAATTCCCGAATCGGTTAATTTAAAAATTTTCTGTTTCGATTTTTCTAATTTCTGAGTTACGATTTAATTGTGTCATGTTATGCAAATCATCAACAAAATTCTCACGGATATATGGTGGTAGTTTTCTTTTCAGTTGATTGACAATTATTTCTTTTTACTTATTGAATTCTGTAATCTTACTACCATTTTATTCCACTCATGATAAAAATTGAAAATGGTTTAACTAAAAACGCGAAATCTCGCCAAGGCTACTTTGCTCGCACAATGCCAAAATTATAACCCTAAACAAATTTGGCGATACCTTTCAGCTGAGAATAAAAGGAATAAAGTAAATTCTTTCTCGGTTATTCATTTTGTTCTACGATAATATATTCAAGAAAATATTTTGCATACTGTCCATTCCAACTAAATGCTGCTGTAAAATATGGTAAGTTCAATTAATTTAAGATTAAAAAAAACTCCCATATTCTTACAAATTCATACAAAACAATAAAATTTTTTACCTTGTAGAACGTTATCCAAGTTTGTTAATCCAGAATTTTCGCTTTCACCTATTATTAAGGAAATAATGAAAACTAACATTATTTTGAAAAGCTCGAGAATACTACTAAGGGAAGAATTAATTTCTGTAGCTGAAAGCAAACTAAGACACATCGATTGCGTTAATAAATACTCAGAACAAACTGCCTGTGTTTACGTCAACAGACACACATGGAACGCAACGTGGCAAAGTTTTAGTTGCATTCGCAGTTTTATAAATCACTGCAAGGTAGCGTATTCGAGCGCTGGAGTTCCGAATGAGTTCGATTATCAATCGCGTGAATAAAGGTTTAGCCGTTAATAAAATCTGTTTAAAAAAAAAGAAGAAAAATTAATTTGAATTTTGACTTTTTGAAATCAAATTATGTTTTTCTCAATCGCGAGTGAGTGTATGTAGGCGTGTGTGTTTGTGTGTGGGAGGTATGTGTGTTTGTGTGTAGGGGTATGTGTATGTGTGTAGGGGTATGTGTATGTGTGTGTAGGGGTATGTGTATGTGTGTGTAGGCATGTGTGTTTGTGTCTGTGTGCTGGCATAAGTGTGTGGGTAGTTGTGTGTATGAATGTGTGTATGGGGGGGGGTATGTGTATGTGTATAGGCATATGTTTTTGTGTCTGTGTGCAGGCATGAATGTGTGGGTAGTTGTGTGTATGTGTGTGTGTATGTGTATGTGTGTGTGTATGTGTATGTGTGTGTGTATGTGTAGGTGTCTGTATGTATGTATGTCTGTATGTATGTGTTTGTGTGTAGGTGTATGTGTGTGTATGTATGCGTGTATGTGCAGTTGTGTGCGTAGGACATGGATGCAACCTGTAGACGGCTTTCGCTATAGGAGCAGCATCGTGAGGAGCCAGTCCACGGTGATGGTGCGGAGGGTGGCGGTGGGAAAATAAAATGATAGGACGCCAAAAACAGTCAAATGAAAGCAATAAGCAATCGTGATTGCTCAAAAAAAAAACGTTATAATTCGAATTCTATGAAACATGGATGTTCAAACGCATTCTATCAGACGCGGAAAAAAAAATCTCTTTATTTTGGTTTTAAATTTAAAACTTTTTAACTCTGTTTTCACTGTAAAAATCGCGAAAAACCGATTAGAGGTTTTGAATTAATATCTTCGTTAATTAATGTCATCTAAAGTTGCAATCTAGCAAAGAACATTCTCGATCAACTCTCCTTTTGAACATTTTTAAGCAATCACGATTGCTTAGTGTTCTCACTTCACCGTTCTTGGCGTTTGGTTCCTTTTTCAGCTTGAACCAGGGCCATCTGCAGCACCACCGCCTACCGTCCTCTGCAGCCGCGGCTCCTCCCGTCCTGAGCACTGTGCCTCAGAACCCGCTTCTCCTGGTCGGTTGCGTCCATGTCCTGCACAGACGCACGCTCGCACACTCCCTCACACACATACACACATGCCTACAAGCGTACACACAGGTCTACACACACACACAACTATACACACGTAATCGCCCAGGAGGAGGGACAGACTTGGGGGGACGGAGCCGTTTCTAGAAACAATAACTCCAATAAGTAGGGTCCTGTGGCAACTTGTGACTGCGAAACACATAATATAAATTCAAAATTTCAGAATTAAAATTATTTTTTTTCTTTTTTCTTTTTTTTTTTTTTTTTTTCAAAATCGGTCTATCCGTTTAGGCGCTAGAGTGCCACACACAGACACACAGATGCGTCAAACTTATAACCCCCTTCCTTTGTGTGTCGGGGGTTAAAAAGGAAGCATTTCAATGATATTGGAACAAAAATGTTAAATTTTTCAATTGGAATGAAAAAAAATATATATATACATCACAGTTTCTTACCTTTTTTCTAAACTTTGAAGCTCGCGCAATCTACTGAAATAAATATTTATTTTTTAATTATTTTCTCCACATTTAGGATGCCAATACACAAATTGTTTTTGCTATTGGAGGTCCGCTTTTTGAAAATATCCATTTCTCTCTCCATCCTACTGTGCAATGTACATCCCTCTGGTTGCGACAGTACATCCTGTAGATTTATACTAATGGCGCGATTATAATAAAATGCTTTCAAAACAAAAGAAGAAAAACACAATACTTTTTTTCCGCGTAAAATAAGTCAACTAAACGTGGTTATTGACGAATGTATGAGCACAAACATAAATTATTCCACATTCAGTTTCCACGCCATATTATGTTCTTTCTACCCATGATTGGGGAATTTTCTGCTACATAGAGGAATATATCCGGTGGCTGGAGTATTATAATAAATATCTTAATTTCATTTTCTTCTAGTGTTTGTTTTGATTATAAAATGTAAACATCTGCTCCACTGATCTATGGGGAAAAATAAATAAGCAAACATAAATACGAGATTCAATCAACGTAGCGTAGGATGAGGAAATATAAGGCAGTGAGAAGCAAAGGGATGCAAGTGCGGACTATTTTAAGTTTCAAGTAAAAGCGTTTAAGTTCCGATCCTAGGTCGACTTTCATTATTTTTTTTTCTAAATCATACTTTATAGAAGCACCTACCAGGCTACTAGCACCATCGTTTGCCCCAAAATTAAAGGAGAGGTTCTCCTGCTACTTGTACTGTTTATCTCCATTTCTTTCGTTTTGGCACTATATCCCTTTGCTTCTCACTGCCTCATATGAGGTAGTGAGAAGTAAAGGGATGCAAGTGGCAAAATCAAAAATTTGGAGATAACAAGTACAAATGGTAGATGAACCTCTCCTCTGTCTTGGGGCAAGAGATTGTACTAGTAGCACTGTTAGCTGCTGCTGTATAGCATGATTTAGAAAAAAAATTTCAATGAAAGCCTACCTAGGATCTGATCTTTAAAAGCGTTTTGCTCGAAACTTAAAATAGTCCACTTGCATCCCTTTGCTTCTCACTGCCTCATATATATGTGAACTTTCTTTTACCAATTCTCACGTTCTCGCGTTTGACCTTCAGTAAACAAGCTTATCTTTTAATAATTTTATCGACACGAGATCAGGGCTGTGAAAAACCCGTTTGGCATTGGAAAATGTTGCATTTGATGCTGGGAATTTGCTGAGAGCTTAGGCTATTAGGGATTACGGGAACGAGAAAGTTAGAGGTATTAGAGGAATTCTTTTTAAGAATCCGTTTGAGTTAATTTACAATGGAGGCAGTGAGAAGCAAAGGGATGTAAGTGGCAAAATTAAAAATTCGGAGATAATCAGTACACATGGTAGGTGAACCTCTCCTCTGTCTTGGGGCAAGAAATTGTACTAGTAGCCCTGGTAGTTGCTGCTATACAGCATGATTTAGAAAAAAATTTCAATGAAAACCTACCTAGGTACCTAGGATATTACCTTTAAACACGTTTTACTCAAAACTTTAAAATGTCCTCTTACACCCCTTTGCTTCTCACAGCCTCAATTTAAAAAAAGGGGGGGGGATTGTAGTTCTAAACTTCTAAGGAATAACTGAAATGACCTGGAATTTTTTAAAAATGCACTATTGTTTCAAAAGTTTTTGTTGTTCTAATTTTAAACATTCTGTCATTCAAATCAAAGCAGTATCGCAGGTACACAGGCAAAATCAAAACTATGTAAAATTCCTACAGTTTTCGCACTTTTCAAAATAAAGTTTTATTGTTCCAAAAAACGTCATATGTATTAAAACCTCTATACTGCCGTGCTAAGCACAAAAGTCGTATCTGCACTTGTGATTAGAACTGAGTTATTGTCACGTAGTGGTTCTTTATAACATGTTTTAACCATGTGCAATGATTTATAATCATTTGTGAACGGGAAATAATTTTCTTCAATTCTGAAATAGTCGAATCTGAATCAAATACAGTATAACCTCGATTGTCAAGGCTCAAGGGACTGGAAAAATGTATCTTTGAATCAAGGACATCGTTTAATAGAAGAGCATTTAATGCAGCTTAACCCGGACCAGTAAAATGTATCATTAAATTGAGTAAATGGTTAAATCGGGTATCGTTAAATCGAAGTTATATATGGAGGCGTAAAACTTGAAAAAGAGAGAGAGAGAGAGCAGTTTCTCCTTTTGTGCTAGGCTGCCGATATTGTGCTCAGCACGGCAGTATAATTAAGCATTGCATTTGATTTAGTGACATTTGGTCATCCAAAATCTTTTTCTACATTTCACATTAAAAAAGAAAACTTTCATTTTCGTTTGAATTAATCGTTGGGTTAATTTGCACGGCGACTCGACTCCTGCTCCTAATTTTCAATTTTACATAAATTTTCATATTGAGTGGCATTCAGAACATTTACGCATTGAAATAAATTCGAAACACTCTAGCTCTCCCGCACTACTTTTGTTGGAAAATAAGGCTTAGTTTGGGGCAAAGTGTTCTATATTTACATTCATTCTAATATCGAATTCGATCCTCATTCTCGACGAAGTAGCTTTTATCTTGCAGCCATTTTGTGGCTCTCTCTTCGAAAGTGCCAAATGCGTAAAGCGCATGATAGCCTTTAAATAAATGTAATATCAACGTAATTGTGGTCTTTGAGTATAACATATACGAGCTATGCTCTAGTACAGAGGTTCCCAACCGGTGGTTCGCGAACCCCCAGGGGTTCGCGAGGTGCAGGAAGGGGGTTCGCGAAAATTTCGGTGCAATGGCGGATTTTCCCTAGTTTGGTAAAAAATTATAAAATATTCAATTTGCACACATAGTTACTAATTTTTTTTTAAATTTGAAAACGCGCCAGACTCTTGTATTAAGCTCAAAAAAAAAAAAAAAAAATCTTTCAGCGGTTTTATAATCTTGGTTAAAAAGAAATTTTCTCATTTTTTTTTTCGATAGACAACAAAAAGAGATATCCTTCCTTCTTTATTGCGAGGCGCCATGCAGAAACGTTGTATTAAGCTGTGGCGGGTATCACGATGACCTTAAAAAGGCGCCATCGCGTGGAGTCAATCAAACAATATACATAATAAAGTCAGACAAGACAACGTAAGTAGAAGCACAAATTTGTAAATTACAGCAGACACGTGTTTCGGCGTTACAGGGAACGCCTTTTTCAATGCAAAAAATAATGAGCTTATGGATGAAAAGACATCCGACAAAAGCCAAGAGCAGATAAGCATGCAGCTTAAAAGATAAAAACAGCGGATTAGCCAAACACCAATGACAAAGTTATAAACCGATCAGGAACCAATAGGAATGCAAGCAAAGGCCAAGAGCTTTTTCTTAGGTACGAACCCAGAAAGAAAGAATTCAATTGGACAAAGATTAAGCCGAAGCTTAAACAAAAAGTTGAATTCTTTCTTTCTGGGTTCGTACCTAAGAGAAAGTTCTTGGCCTTTGCTTGCATTCCTATTGGTTCCTGATCGGTTTATAACTTTGTCATTGGTGTTTGGCTAATCCGCTGTTTTTACCTTTTAAGCTGCATGCTTATCTGCTCTTGGCTTTTGTCGGATGTCTTTTCATCCATAAGCTCATTATTTTTTGCATTGAAAAAGGCGTTCCCTGTAACGCCGAAACACGTGTCTGCTGTAATTTACAAATTTGTGCTTCTACTTACGTTGTTTTGTCTGACTTTACTATTCAGCACAAAGGTATTTATTTATCTTAATATACATAATATACATATGTCGAAAAAAATAAAGAATTCTCAAACAATGCATCATAGGGGTATTATTTCTAATCTGGTATAACTCGGGAATTTCCGTCGAATTCAGTCATCGAATAGCAGACATGACAGCAAAAGGCTCCAAACTTAAAATTTATTACTGGATTTTACCCATCTGTTCGTTTTCAAAAATATATGACATCAGCATGCTCATAGTTCTGGGGAAATAGTTGTTAACAGATGTATTTAGAGATACTTTAGAGATGCTTGAAAACAAGTGATTTTGTTTGCAATTGGCTTTGCTACGTGAACTTGCTACTCTGTTTGTGAAGTTATAATCGTGTTGGTAATTTTTATGATTTAATAACTTTCTGCTGTTATGGATCGATGGTTGAAAACTGGTAGTTTGGTTGAGCGACAAATGGACAAGCAGTCAATCGATCAACCCTCAACATCAGCAGTAACTTTCGAATCAACACAGGATATTGAAATAGATAGCTGTAATGAACTGCCGCCTCCCCCGACTAAACAGAAAAGTGAACTAGGGGAGAAAAAAGGAAAAAAGCGAAAATATGACAGTGACTATTTACAAATGGGCTTTTATTTTACTGGAGAAGAGTCTGAACCTAGACCGCTTTGTCTTCTCTGCAACGAAGTTCTAGCGAACAGCAGTTTGAAACCGTCACTTCTGAGAAGACACCTCGAAATAAAGCATCCGACACACAAGGACAAACCTATCGAATATTTTAAAAGAAAATTGGAATATAATAAAAAGTGTAGCGTCTCTACGTTCCTGTTAGAATCCAACGAAGATAGTAAAATGGCCCTTGAAGCTTCATATCGAGTCAGTTATAGAATTGCAAGATCTGGACAGCCACATACAATTGCAGAAAATTTAATTGGACCGTGTGCTAAAGATATTGCTAAGTGTATGCTGGGAGAAAAGTCAGCAAAAAAAAATTGACCTGGTTCCGCTATCAAACAACACAGTATCACGCAGAATTACTGATTTGGCAAGTAATGTGGAGAAAGAACTTGTGAATAGAATAAAAGAGAATAATTTTGCGATCCAGCTTGATGAGTCGACTGATGTAGCAAACGCTGCAATATTACTTGTCTATGTTAGGTATATTTTTAACGATACAATTAAAGAAGATGTACTATTTGCAAAACCTTTGAAAACCAACACAACTGGAGAAGCAATTTTCGAACTGGTCAACAGTTACTTTGAAGAAAATGGAATAGATTGGTCTTTGTGAGTTGGTGTGTGCACGGATGGTGCAAAATCAATGACAGGAAAATTTGTTGGCTTTGTGGTGCGAGTAAAGAAGATTAACGAGAAAATTGAATGGACTCATTGCTGCATTCATAGACAAGCATTAGCATGTAAGCGTATTCCCGCAGAATTATCCGCTACTTTGAATGATGCGGTAAAAATTGTAAATTTCATAAAATCACGTGCCACAAACTGCCGTCTATTTCACGCGCTTTGTGAGGAATTGAGAAGCCTTCATGTTACTTTACTTCTTCACACAGAAGTTAGATGGCTTTCCCGTGGCAAAATTTTGACACGCTTATTTGAATTGAAGTCAGAAGTCCAAGCATTTTTTGTTGATCATCCATTTCACTTGTCCACTTGCATATTCGATCCTCTTTGGATGCAAAGGCTTGCATATTTAGCTGACATCTTTTCAAAATTAAATGAATTAAATCTATCCTTGCAAGGTGCAGTTGTTAATATTTTCGTTGTATATGATAAAATTGAAGCTATGGTAAAAAAATTGAATTTCTGGATCCAATACCTGGAAATGGGTGAGTTTTCTTGTTTCACTTCTCTTAGTAGTTTTTTATCAGAAAACTCAATGAAACTTGATGAAAGCGTTAAAAGAAATGTATGTGAACATCTGCAACATCTTGAACTAACTTTTGACGAGTATTTTCCTAATAGGCGTAACGTCCCTCTCTCAAACAACTGGATACGCAATCCTTTTGAAGGAAATCCATGCTTAGAGAACACCCTGACATTACCTGAAAAGGAAATGCTCATCGAGTTATCCTGTGATAATTCATTGAAAACTACCTTTAAAGAGCTCTCGTTAATTGACTTCTGGCTCAGTGTAAGAAATGACTAGACCGTTTTGTCCAAAAAAGCAATTCGAATTTTATTACCATTTTGTACAACATATCTGTGCGAGAAAGGATTTTCCTTCATACTTATCTCAAAGATAAATACCGAAGCAGATTGAATGCAGAGCCTGATTTAAGACTCAAACTGTCAGACATTGAACCAAACTTTCAGGTTTCTTTGTTCCGTCAAACAGCCACAAATATCGCATTAAGGATTTTTTCCCCAATTTAAAGTATGCTTAAAAAAAATAGTTGGTTTATAAAATTTCTTGTTTATAATTTTTCTTGTGTAGTTTTAACTTTTTATTAATGTTTGCACTTAATGATATTTTACAACTATATATTTGTTTATTGCAATCAAATGCTGCAAAAAATGGAAAGCAAACACGCTGTTTTTTTATTGTTTCTTACATGTTACTAATTTCAACATCAGGGGGTTCGCGAACTTTTTTGCCTGTTCCAAGGGGTTCGCAAAGAGAAAAAGGTTGGGAACCGCTGCTCTAGTAAAATATATTGGAAAAGTTAAACGAAAATGATGTTTATAACAAAGGAAAATTCAAGCATAAAAATGAAAAAAAAAAAATCAGATGTCATAAAAATCTATATACATTAATTCGCAAATTGCGCTAATTTTGTAATTTTGTCACAGTGGCATAGGGCCGTCTCGAACTAAATTTTTGGAAAGGGGAAATTTACGTTCTCAATTTACCGATTAAAATTCTGAATTTGTACCCAATTGTAAAATATGAGCAAGCACACATATCCATACATCATAAAATCCAATAAGATGAATCATTAGGTGTAATTAGAAAATAATTTTATTTCTTTATACAGAAGCTAAACAGCTTCACATATGTAAATGACTGCGTACAATGTGCCTTGCCTCCGGACAGACACAGGTAAGATTTACAACGCTAGAGAAGGCAATTAAACCCAGAGCACCGGTGGGAATCAAGCCCACGACCTCCAACCTAGAAAACGAAGCTTCTACCACAGAGCCACTGAGACTCAAAAAAAATAATTTGAAAAAAAAAATAATAATAATAATAATATGGAGAAAGAATTTCAATATTGCAATATTGTCCCCAAATTTGTCAAATCCTTAGCAAAATTTTCCATGTAAGGGCTTTTCGGGAGGTCACAGCGACCTTCAGTGGCCTCACATTTTTTCATCCCTAAGTTTTAGGGGTCATTCATTAATAACGTCGTAAGGGTCTCGAGGGGGAGGGTTGGAAAAATCTCTACATACCCTTGCTTAGGGGGAAGGCGGTTTAAACCCATTCTTACGCAATATGTTCCTAGTCGATATCTTATTTCAGAAATCGCGCAGTCAAGTGGTTTGACGGGGATCATATTTCATTTGCGACTGGAAGATAAAAAAAAGTATTAGGATAAGCTGTTTTTTACTTGTTTTACAAAGAATGAATAGTGTAAAATATAATAAAAGAATCGCACTATGTAAGGCATGTTTTATTTTTAATTATTATCGCATCATACAGGAGCGGCAAATAGGGGGAGCAAGAGGGGGCGTTTGCACCCCCAAATATTTTGCGCAGAATATTAAGAAATCAGGAAATTCAATTTACCTAACGCGCAAATCAGTGATCATATGCAATAGGAAGTTAAAAAAAAAAAAAAATCTGCAGATGATCTTTAGTAAAAGTTGATAAAACTCGAGACCTGTCCAGCCATGAGCAAGTGTTTTTCGCTATTTGGATAAAAGCTTTGAAATTCATGAATCATTTCCAGAACTTTCATAATAAAAAAATAGATGGAGAATAAATTTGTTTCAACTAAAGAAGAAATTTCCTCATATGGTTTATATGCCTCATACTTGTAAGTGCAGTGTTAAGATGATGCTTCTGCTTCCAATGTGAAAGGGCAGTGCAGTGTGACTGGCCCGATTTTTACGAGAAGTTTCTTGGTATTTTGAGTTCATTGTTGCGCTCATATTTTAAATATACGTTCAATTAGTGAGTGAACATTGATTCCTCCTGTTAAGAGGCATATTTAGCAGTTCAATACATCGTATACTTTCATGGAAACTTCTTACAAAAGACACGCTATTTTTGAAAAATATTCGTGCATCAACAGATACTTTTGCTGGATGAGGTACAAAATGGTCTTCAAAAGTTAAAGCTAGAACTCTTGATCGAGCTCCTATTAAGAGCTTCTAGTTAATTTGGATTTATTGGACATATTAAAAAATAAATAAATAAAAAAGTGACAAAAATCCACATGATGATGCAAAGTCAAATGATTGACTCAATATTTTGTATCAAATAATAGATTCATTCAGTTTCTAATGAAATTAACACAAGATTTAGTGATAAATCTTTCAATATTATATGTGCAGGTTATTGAACAAGATAAATAAAATATTTCAGTTACAAGTAAAAGTTGTTGAACGAAGCAAAAAGAATTGTTTTGCGAAGAGCCAGTGTACTTCAGTGATGAAAAATGAAGACTGGAGCACAAATTTCAAACTTGCATGGTTTTTTTTTTAAAGAGAAAAATTTTAAAGATGCGTTTTCTAACATGACTTTGTAGCTTCAATTATTTTTTCACCGATTCCAATCAACTCAGCTAACTGTGAAAGATCATTTTCGTGTCTCAGAAGGTTAGAGATTTTTTTTTTTTTTTGGTGCATGATGGGACAAGCGAGATTTTCATCTTCAGCTATACTGCCAAGAGCATGCCGCTGGATATTGACGGAACATAGTACCAAGATTTCCTCTTCTTCTGGATTCCAAAAATCGTGCATTAAAAATTTACTTTAGAAACGGTAGTATCAAGATCTTTTCTGTTATAGCTGACTATAAAATAAATTAAAAGTGTGGATATTAAAATTTGAATTTCTTTAATGACCTTACTTAAAAAAAATGTACTCGCATTTTATTCCACACTGAGAAAATTCATGTTTAAAAAACTCGACCCCCCAAATGAAATGTTGAAATGCCGCCCCTGGCATCATATAATATATTTGAAAAATAAAAAGCTTTGATTTAAGTCAAACTGGGAGTTTTAGTGTAACTAATCCCTTTTTTTTTCTAACAATATTTTATTATTTTGAAAAACGAAATGCAGTCTTACTTAAGAATAGGGGGAGGGGGTTTGAAAAATCTTATTTAACTTACAGGGGAATAGGAAGAGGGGGGGGGGGCAAAAATTGCCAAAATCATCCTTTCGTAATAAATGAATAGCCCCTTACCACTCTCAATATGTGCTTAGAAAAATAGTTTATTCACAGTGAACAACAATCCGAGCAATGGGGTTGTTTCCTTCAATCAAAAGTAGTACTTTTAATCACTAAAATAGATAGAGTAAGCAAAAAAATAATTTGAATTTTGACCTCTTGAATTCAAATTATGTTTTTCGCAATCACAAGTGTGTGTGTATGTAGGCGTGTGTGTGTGTTTATGTGTGTGTGGGGGGGGTATGTGTGTTTGTGTGTAGGGGGTATGTGCATGTGTATAGGCATGTGTGTTGTGCAGGTATGAGTGTGTGGGTAGTTGTGTGTATGAATGTTTGTGTGTGTGGGGGGGAATGTGTATGCGTGTAGGCATATGTGTTTGTGTATGTGTTTGAGTGTGTGTATGTGTTGGTGAATGTGTGTAGGCGTATGTATGTTTTGGTGAATGTGTGTAGGCGTATGTATGTGTGTGTATGTGTTTGTGCGTGTGTAGGTGTCTGTATGTATGCGTGTGTGTATGTATTTGAGTGTGTATGTGTTTGTGTGTATGCGTTTGTGAGTGTATGTGTTTCTGTGTGTGTATGTGTGTGTAGGCGTATGTGTGAGTGTGTATGTGTTTGTATGTGTGTGTAGGTGCGTGTATGTATGCGTGTAAGTGTAGGATATTGACGCAACCTGGAGACGGTTTTCGGTAGAGGAGCAGCATCGTGAGGCAGCCGGTCGACGGTGATGCTGCAGAGGGTGCTGGCCGGAAAATAAAATGAAAGGACCTGAAAACAGTCAAATGAAAGCAATAAGCAGTGTGATTGCTCAAAAATAAATAATTAAATAAGTAAATAAATAAATAACATGGACCCAGAAAATTTTTTCATTTTCCCAACAGTTATATTTTAATTACTTGTTTTAAGATGTTCGATTTTTCAAACAAGGCGTGATCTAGATGACGTCACAAATGATCTTTTTGGTGCATCTTTGTACCGCGTTTCCACGTTATGATAATCAAGAAGCGAATTAAAATTGCGCTCTACGCTTGCTATCAACCATATCGTTGCCAATACACGTGAGTAAAGATGCGAATTAAATAGTTTGCTCTGAGAATGGCAACACAGAATGGCATTTCATCATTTGTGATGTCATCGGCAAGAAATGTAAACAATGAAAGATTACCGATTTAAGTAATTTTTTAAAAATATTAAACTTAAACAAATTATTTAAAAAATGGTTAGATCCTATGTTTTTAAGCATGTTCTTTCAGAAAAAAAAATACTTTTAAAACATTGGAAACGACCCCGTTGCAATGAGGGACAGTTCAGTACAACCTTACATGCTGGGAATAATATTGTTGAAAAGCTAAATCATTCCATTGGGTTGTAAAAGATATTAATTAGCCAACAAAATTAGAAGATTTTTAAATATTCAGGAAGAGCCTTAAAAAATCCTTCAAATAGCAGTGCTTTTTGAGTACTTAAACTTTCAGTTGTCCTCAAAGCTGCTATGTCATAAGTTGTCAACCGTTGTGTCATTACTGAAGGAAAAGTCAAGTGTGACTATTTTTCGCACTAAACAGTAAGGAAGGTTTAATGACCTTTTGTTGATTGAGCACTTCTTTAAGGACTTCAAGGAAGCCTTTTCTAATTTGCGCTGAAAAAACATTTAAAGAAGGAAATGAAGGACTCGGAAGAAAACAAAAACATCAAATTGAGGTTTATTTTTTTTAATGTAAGAAAAGGAAACTCGACGTCTGAGCCCTTTTTACGTTGGAAAAGTTTAGCGCGAATAATGTTTGTTTTCTCTCACAAATAGACCTAATCACATTAACTAAAGTGCTTCGGTAGGTCTTGCACCTTGGTGTCATTGGAGTTCAGCGAAAAAGGCGCATCCGAATATTGTCATTGTAAAGAAATCAATTCAAAACCCGCCATTCTATATTTGGGGGGGGGGGGGGGGAGGAAAGATTAACAAATGCTTTAAAAAAGATACATGCATGTTTGTATAAGACACTGCTTTTGTACATTAGGTGATTAGCATAGCTCTAGACTTGTTCGGCTGGAATATGCATTCTTCAAAAATCGTTTCCGTTTCAAAAACATGTAGAACAAACATAGAGTAACAATAAAGAACAGAGCATGCTCTGTTTTTTTTTTTTTTTTTTTGAGCAATCACGATTGATTATTGTTCTCACTTGACAGTTTTGAATTCCTATGATTTAATTTTCCCCCACGCCTCCCTCTGCAGCACCACCGTCGACCGGGCGCCTCACGATGCTGCTCCTCTAGTGAAAACCGTCTCCAGGTTGCGTCACATGCTAGCCTGCACTTATACATACACCTACCCACACAAACACATAAACACACGCACACATACAGACACCTACACATACACACACACCTACACATACACACAACTACCCACACATACACATACCCCCCCACACACACAAACAAACATGCCTACACACATATACATACCCTCCACACACAAACAAATATCCCCCCACACACAAACACACACTCTTACATATACACACTCGTGATTGCGAAAAACATAATTTGAATTCAAGATATCAAAGTTCAAATTATTTATTTATTTATTTATTTATTTATTTTTTTTTTTTGTCTGTTCACAGGAAAGCGCTTTTGACTGCTACCGTTTAGGAAAAGAGAGAAAAACCTTAAAGCAAAATAGGAATTATAAATGGAGGGAGCCAGTTCATTTACAGTTGCTGGGACATTAGATTAACGAATGCTGAGGCCCAAGACCCCAAGACACGTGACTCAACAACGACGGATGATTGACACGTTTTGCTAGCAAGGGGGTTTCCTTTGCTAGCACGTGAGATTGGCAAAGGAAACCCGATTTCTTCCAATGCTTCGCATTAAAATCTATCACATGACTTGGGATCTTTCATTCACGAATGAAAATCTTCACTCCCTCCATTTTATCTCTTCTCAACGAGAAAAACGGTTTAACTTTCAGCTAAGTGCTCAAAATCACTCGAACGTGTTATTTAATTTCACCATATCAGACGATGCGGAAACCAAAGCTATATTTACCAAAAATGAGCTGCCTAGAACAGAGATTCCCAACCGGTGGTTCGCGAACCCCCAGGGGTTCGCGAGGTGCAGGAAGGGGGTTCGCGAAAATTTCGGTGCAATGGCGGATTTTTCCTAGTTTGGTAAAAAAATTATAAAATATTCAATTTGCACACATAGTTACTATTTTATTTTTTTTTAATTTGAAAACGCGCCAGACTCTTGTATTAAGCTCCAAAAAAAAAAAAAAAAAAAATCTTTCAGCGGTTTTATAATCTTGGTTAAAAAGAAATTTTCTCATTTTTTTTTCGATAGACAACAAAAAGAGATATCCTTCCTTCTTTATTGCTAGGCGCCATGCAGAAACGTTGTATTAAGCTGTGGCGGGGATCACGATGACCTTAAAAAGGCGCATCGCGTGGAGTCAATCAAACAATATACATAATATACATATGTCGAAAAAAATAAAGAATTCTCAAACAATGCATCATAGGGGTATTATTTCTAATCTGGTGGAAATATAACTCGGGAATTTCCGTCGAATTCGGTCATCGAATAGCAGACATGACAGCAAAAGGCTCCAAACTTAAAATTTATTACTGGATTTTACCCATCTGTTCGTTTTCAAAAATATATAACATCAGCATGCTCATAGTTCTGGGGAAATAGTTGTTAACAGACGTATTTAGAGATACTTTAGAGATGCTTGAAAACAAGTGATTTTATTTGCAATTGGTTTTGCTACGCGAACTTGCTTCTCTGTTTGTGAAGTTATAACCGTGTTGGTAATTTTTATGATTTAATAACTTTCTGCTGTTATGGATCGATGGTTGAAAACTGGTGGTTTGGTTGAGCGACAAATGGACAAGCAGTCAATCGATCAACCCTCAACATCAGCAGTAACTTTCGAATCAACACAGGATATTGAAATACCGGGTGATTATAAAAAAACTTTGCCAACATCTGCACTTCTAGCGTCCGTTCTATTTAACCGATCAAGATGATATTTCAAATATAGTTCTTTTGAGATATGCGCTCGAGATTCTGTGAATGGCAACACAGTGGCCCTCGCGATTACAGTTACAGTGACAGAAACTCGAAGTTTTCGAATGGCAACGCCTACTTTTTACCATCGCAAAATGTTCAGCGCATGCGAAAACCCTAAATAGCGTTGAAACGGTACCGATATGTCTAAAAACGGACGTGTTCTGCAAACACAAAAAAGAGTTCTGAAAACCGGCCAATAAAACACGATCTGGGCGCACGCAATAAATTTGCATGTGACAGAGTCCCCAGATCTGACACCTATGGATTTCTGGTTTTGGGGCTATCTCAAATCCAGAGTTTATCTGTGCAATCCTCAAACATTGTCGGACTTAAAGGATTCTATACGGCGTGAGATTGGAAATATCCCTCGTACCATGTTGCGTGCAGCGACATTGTCCACCGTCTCCCGCATCAATACGTAATTGGCTGTGATGGCACTCATGTGGAAAATGTTTAAAATTAATAAAGATTTTTTTTCTCTATGTGTTCTCATCATTGAGCAGTGTCTTGTCTCTGTCGTATGCATTATTCCTCCGTGCGCCTTGAAGAACTGTTTGTATGTGTATAACACGTCGGTTTTTGGACATATCGGTACCGTTTCAACGCTATTTAGGGTTTTCGCATGTGCTGAACATTTTGCGATGGTAAAAAGTAGGCGTTGCCATTCGAAAACTTCGAGTTTCTGTCACTGTAACTGTAACCGCGAGGGCCACTGTGTTGCCATTCACAGAATCTCGAGCGCATATCTCAAAAGAACTATATTTGAGATATCATCTTGATCGGTTAAATAGAACGGACGCTAGAAGTGCAGACGTTGGCAAAGTTTTTTTATAATCACCCGGTAGATAGCTGTAATGAACTGCTGCCTCCCCCGACTAAACAGAAAAGTGAACTAGGGGAGAAAAAAGCGAAAATATGACAGTGACTATTTACAAATGGGCTTTTATTTTACTGGAGAAGAGTCTGAACCTAGACCGCTTTGTCTAATCTGCAACGAAGTTCTAGCGAACAGCAGTTTGAAACCGTCACTTCTGAGAAGAAACCTCGAAACAAAGCATCCGACACACAAGGACAAACCTATCGAATATTTTAAAAGAAAATTGAAATATAATAAAAAGTGTAGCGTCTCTACGTTCCTGTTAGAATCCAACGAAGATAGTAAAATGGCCCTTGAAGCTTCATATCGAGTCAGTTATAGAATTGCAAGATCTGGACAGCCACATACAATTGCAGAAAATTTAATTGGACCGTGTGCTAAAGATATTGCTAAGTGTATGCTGGGAGAAAAGTCAGCAAA
Source organism: Uloborus diversus (assembly GCF_026930045.1). NCBI lineage: Eukaryota > Metazoa > Arthropoda > Arachnida > Araneae > Uloboridae > Uloborus > Uloborus diversus. Next base: position 146,176,261 of record NC_072731.1, read on the forward strand.
AAAAATTGACCTGGTTCCGCTATCAAACAACACAGTATCACGCAGAATTACTGATTTGGCAAGTAATGTGGAGAAAGAAATTGTGAATAGAATAAAAGAGAATAATTTTGCGATCCAGCTTGATGAGTCGACTGATGTAGCAAACGCTGCAATATTACTTGTTTATGTTAGGTATATTTTTAACGATACAATTAAATAAGATGTACTATTTGCAAAACCTTTGAAAACCAACACAACTGGAGAAGCAATTTTGAACTGGTCAACAGTTACTTTGAAGAAAATGGAATAGATTGGTCTTTGTGTGTGGGTGTGTGCACGGATGGTGCAAAATCAATGACAGGAAAATTTGTTGGCTTTGTGGTGCGAGTAAAGAAGATCAACGAGAAAATTGAATGGACTCATTGTTGCATTCATAGACAAGCATTAGCATGTAAGCGTATTCCCGCAGAATTATCCGCTACTTTGAATGATGCGCTAAAAATTGTAAATTTCATAAAATCACATGCCACAAACTGCCGTCTATTTCACGCGCTTTGTGAGGAATTGAGAAGCCTTCATGTTACTTTACTTCTTCACACAGAAGTTAGATGGCTTTCCCGTGGCAAAATTTTGACACGCTTATTTGAATTGAAGCCAGAAGTCCAGGCATTTTTTGTTGATCATCCATTTCACTTGTCCACTTGCATATTCGATCCTCTTTGGATGCAAAGGCTTGCATATTTAGCTGACATCTTTTCAAAATCAAATGAATTAAATCTATCCTTGCAAGGTGCAGTTGTTAATATTTTCGTTGTATATGATAAAATTGAAGCTATGGTAAAAAAATTGAATTTCTGGATCCAATGCCTGGAAATGGGTGAGTTTTCTTGTTTCACTTCTCTTAGTAGTTTTTTATCAGAAAACTCAATGAAACTTGATGAAAGCGTTAAAAGAAATGTATGTGAACATCTGCAACATCTTGAACTAACTTTTGACGAGTATTTTCCTAATAGGCGTAACGTCCCTCTCTCAAACAACTGGATACGCAATCCTTTTGAAGGAAATCCATGCTTAGAGAACCCCCTGACATTACCTGAAAAGGAAATGCTCATCGAGTTATTCTGTGATAATTCATTGAAAACTACCTTTAAAGAGCTCTCGTTAATTGACTTCTGGCTCAGTGTAAGAAATGACTATACCGTTTTGTCCAAAAAAGCAATTCGAATTTTATTACCATTTTGTACAACATATCTGTGCGAGAAAGGATTTTCCTCCTATACTTATCTCAAAGATAAATACCGAAGCAAATTGAATGCAGAGCCTGATTTAAGACTCAAACTGTCAGACATTGAACCAAACTTTCAGTTTCTTTGTTCCGTCAAACAGCCACAAATATCGCATTAAGGATTTTTTCCCCAATTTAAAGTATGCTTAAAAAAATAGTTGGTTTATAAAACTTCTTGTTTATAATTTTTCTTGTAGATGTAGTTTTAACTTTTTATTAATGTTTGCACTTAATGATATTTTACAATTATATTTTTGTTTATTGCAATCAAATGCTGCAAAAAATGGAAAGCAAACATGCTGTTTTTTTATTGTTTCTTACATGTTACTAATTTCAACATCAGGGGGTTCGCGAACTTTTTTGCCTGTTCCAAGGGGTTCGCAAAGAGAAAAAGGTTGGGAACCGCTGGCCTAGAACTTCAAAACACAGTTTGGTAACAATTACTCGCAAGATGAATCGATGCATTTGATGAAAGAAGTCATTTCAAGCAAAATGGTCTAAACAAGAAAAATTACTAGGTCATACTTTTGCGTTGGGAGATGTCAATTGTGATGAAACTGTATGTTAAAACCTCAAAAGGTCAGTTTAGACATGTGTCATTGACTTATGTCACCTTTGACCCTGATAACACTAAAATCGAAATATGAAAAATCGAAAAAATCTGCTTATTTTACTGAATTTAAGCCCAATTTCAAGTACCAAACTAGGCATTTCCCCCCTCCAACAATTCTTAACAAACATTCATCACATTAGACATTGCCTAACGCAAAAATATGCCCTTTTTATTATAACAAAATTTATTGAACATGTTAGTGCTTTTGCTCAAAATTTTGAGGTCATGCTTCTCACAGATATTATAAAGTGTGTAGCGTATATATTATAGATATTATTTGATTAAAAAAAAGTTATATGCGTAATATCCATGGGGGAATTGACCCCTTTTTCAGGTGTTACATTTCGCTCCGGGAAAAAAATCTGAAAACGAAGCACCCTAGCCGAACGAGGTACTTCAATGCAAATTTTATTGGAAAACAGAAAAACCACACACAGTTATATCGTCGCCTCAGAGCTATACTGTAAGATAGCTTAGTGTTATTTCTGGGATTAGAAATCTTAATGTTGCTCTGAGGCGATGATATGTATGTGTCTTTTTTCAGAGACTATTGAACCCCCACGACTACCTAAATGTTGTGCCTGTTATTAAGTTTTATTTGATTTCGTGTGGAGATATTTGATTCATTTTGAGATAAAGTAGCTACAAAAAATCGTTCATACACAGAGACGGAAGTGGAGAAGTATAAAATTTTCAAAAATGGTCAAAAATCATTTCGTACGCCTCAAAACGTGGTAAATCCGACGGAATTCAATTTTTTTTACAAAACCAATACTATTTCTGTTTATCATTACGAAGAAAGTAAAAACTCCGTACAAAAATTATAATTTTTGTTGGACTTACGCCGCTTCCAAAGTAACGAGGGCCACCGAACGCGAAGGCTGGCACACCCCCATCCTTACTCCGATTCCGAGCCGGGCCCCTAGTTTCCGGCTATGTTGACATAACTTCTCGTCGGTACTGAAAATAACTCTTCATTATAATTTCATAAATTACATTAAATATTTTTGGTAAAATGATGAATAATTTGAATTTTTTTTTTGTGGGGGGCGGGGGAACTGCTCATAGATGGAAAGTTCATACCAGATTGCATTCATTGTAATCATTAACTCTGCTAAAAACTGAATCGCATCACTTTCAAAGGGAAAACGGCTCATGTATTTGCTTATAGATTTATGTATTTATAATACTCTAGGTGGGCAATCTTCGGAGCAATGTGTGAATAATCCCCAGCCCCAGCTCTGATAAAACAATTTGTAGCTACTACCTAGCGTGTTTATGTAATGCTGCAATGCTCATTACATTGCTCCTTACTCCCCCATCGAATTCGGTAACCCATTTAATTCCTATTGCAAATGAATCATACACATTAAATTGAGAGGATGACGCCAATAATAGAAATTTTATTGAAATTGAAACATAAAGGAAGTGGTTTTCCTTTATTTTTCCTCTTTCTGAGTCAGAAGGGAAAAACTTAGGGAATTTTAAGAGCTCCGAACTTGTTGATTAACGGCTCCAGCGACTCGTCACCGCAGATGGAAGCGATAAAAAAAGTGTTGTTTTGAATGGAGGGAGGGTATGCTCGTCTAATCTCGAAGTGACACTTCTGTTACGCCCGACTGAATTTACTCGCTCGCCAGCTGTGAAAAGCGGAGTTTTTTTGCAACATGTTGAGAACTTATATCACCCCCAGGTAATAATTTTCTGAAAGTATTTTTGGTCTGAATTCGCTTTCATCACTTTAAATCAAGAAATAGGCAGACTAGAGTTGTGCAGGGATGTCCATCCCCCCAAGGGCGATTGCGCGCCCCCCTCAAATGCTGGGGAACAGGGGCGTCAGTTTGGGGCCCGTCACAAATGACTTTTGCGGGCCCCTGCCTTTACTTCTCAACATATGTTTCACCCCATATTTTAAAAATCTCGGGCCCCCTTCATGCTCGGGCATGGGCCAACAAGTAAACCCTTCTCCCCCCCCTACGCTCCCCTGCTGGTCAGTGCCCCTACCCAAAACGAGGGCCCCCTCCAATATGCGATCAAAATCCCTGTCAAATTACCCCTCCCCGGCCGGTGAGCACCCCTGGAAAAACAACAAAAACCTTATATGGAAGTACATTGATTTCTCAAAGGCAGGGGGAACAATTGCTCCCTACTGACCCCCTCCCCCCCCCAAAAAAAAAAATACGGGCCTGACTTGAATCATCCATTGATAAATTCAGATTTGATCGATTTCGCTGACAGCGAATTCAAAAATTAAAATTTTCCATTTTTATTAAAAGCAAAATTGTGAAACTCCAGCGTGATTGATCATATGCTGCTCCATTCATGAATAATCGAAATAAAAGATATACAAATTACGCCCTTTAGTAGTTGATGATGCACATGACTTAAGGATGCGTCGTTGTATTCCACGATTCCTTTAGACTTTGTAAAGATGCCACAGGGTACAATTCCTACGAGTAAACTTTCTCAATAAAATGCAAGCAGCATTGTATTATCAAGGTCCAAAATACAACTGCTAATGTTCACAATTTCACTTATATAAGCAACAGCTCTAATTAAATATGTATAAATAAAAAGCTTTTGAAAAATTGAGTTGTGCTTTGGCCCGAGGTCATCCTTTGTCCGTACGGCTGCTGCTACAACTGATGGTCAAAAAATGTGCAAATTCGTAAATAGGTTACGTGTGTCGTCAGGGCGTCAATGAAAAATTTTTTCCGCCTAGCTCAGTCACGTGATAAATATGTGTAGGTCAAAGCCTTCAAGCAGTGCAACACTACTTGGGAAATATTTCACGTATCTGAAAAACATTGAGTCTTTGAAAGTATCAAAATCTTGCCTTACCGAGTCATAAAATGGTAGTGATACAGGGTAACAGACACAAAGCATCGACATGACTACATTTAAAGTAAGCCACTTTCTTTTTCATTTGCCTATAGCAAGTATTTCTCTAAACAGCCAGGTCTACGATTGAATAAAATTTAATTGCGTCCATCTAATTATGCGATTAGGTTTGAGGCTTACCTTGAGGTATTACCGCAAACAAGGAACGAATTTCATTGTTAAGCTGTAAAGAAAAACTTAAAAAGTAGGTCTTGGATTCCGAAACTATTCGATGGAAACTTGCAGTTTCATGAAATATTTTGGAGCATCCAGGCTTTACCGTGTTTCTTAACTCCCTTAGATATAAGAATATAGTAATAAAAGAATTAATTATATAAAAAGAAAATGAATATTACAAAATCTTAAGAGTTGCCATAAGTACCAATTATTAAGAATTGCTAAACTTCCAAAACCAAACATAAATATATTAAATCATTACTTTTCTTGTTTGTCAATTTCTGTAAAAAAAAATTGCTTCCTTTACATTTTTTGTGGTTTGTCTGTATGCAAGTTATATTGACATATTTCATGCATTGCATAAACGTTCAATGATCCATGTGTATAACGGTTTTTAGGTGCCCCAAAATAAGGTAGATTTCTTTCTTTCTTGGAAACTACTACTTTGAGCAGATTTTCTTGTGTGAGGGTCATCAAATCATATCAAGACCTGGGTAATCATCTTGGTTTTATTGTAAGCTTGCCAGACGTCCCGGTCTTCAGACAAAATCCTGGTGTGCCGGCCGGTTTACTTCAAGTCCCGACAAAAGATAAATTTGATAACAGATGACCAAAAAGTCAAAAAATAATATACTTTGAAGGATTATTTAAAATAATAACGTTGCCATTTCTGTATCTCAAAATCAGACTAATGTAAATTCAAAAATTGGGATTTTCTATTTATTACTGCATAGTATGTATTTACACACCTAGTTCACATCGAGCCATGCAAACGTAATTCAAAAAGAAAAAAAAAACACTGTAATAATCATAGGCGGATTTAGGCCGAAAATTTTGGAGGTGCAACAATAAAAAGGATCTGGGGGGGGGAGGGTATTCTCGGAACAACAAAGCAGTGGCGCAATCAGAAAATATTTTAGGGCGGGGCGCACTTTTGTGTCTAAAAAACGCGATGTAAACCATACTTAGTAACATTAATGGATCGGCAATTCGTAATATTTCAAACTGCAGAAAAAATCTTAAACGAAAGTCGATGTTGTTAGAAGCAAAGGGTGAATAAAGCTTCTGGTTTGGAATGGGATTCACGCCCCAGAAAAAATTTGCAATAGTAGTTTTGAAAACGCAGTTTTACAGTTTTTGGTGACATTTTAGGGGAAAGAAAGGTACGTGGGGGCTCCAAGGCTATCTTTAGAAATTTAAGGGGATCGGAAGCCCTTGTTCGAATATTTTCCAAAATTAAATTCCTAAACATATGAGTGTAAGACCATATTTGGTAACGTTAGAGATACTGCAGTTTTTCAAAACTGAATCTCCAAAAACGCAACTTTAAACGATTTTCGATGTTTTTAGGCGAGTAGAGGATTTTGGAAATTTGGTGAAAGTGAAGCCGAAAAAACGAAATTTGAGTTACTCTGTAATAACTTTGGCTGGAGACAGGGGCGGCATTTCACCATTTCATTTGGGGGGTCGAGTTTCTTAAATATGTATAACCCCAAAGCGAAACGAAACACATTAGCTAACAAGAAATTGTCATAAAATCGGTTTAGCATGAATAAAATTAGTGTTTAGAAACAATTAAAATTTTGATTCATTGACTAAAAAGTCATCATACAAAATATCTCGCCACTAAAGTTTTTATACCTTTTGGAAAAGTTATAATGCATGATTTTTGGAATTCGGTAGAGCAGGGAATCGTGTTATTAATCTATCAGTGCCCAATGTCAATCTGTTTTGTCAGTTCAGTTAAATGGAAAAGTCCTCCCCCCCCCCCCCTTTGTGCTCCGAAAATATTTCTCTAACCTCCTGAGACATAAAAAAAATCTTTCTCTACTAGCTGAGCTGATTGTAATAGTTAAAAAATAATTGAAGTAACACAAAATTATGTATGAAAACACTTTTCATATCTTGCTCTTCAAAATCACCCAGGCTACTTCAAAAACTGTGAGGGGCTTAAACTTTTCATCATTGAATAATCTAGTCATGTCGGCGCTCTCGGCTTCAATGAGATATCATCTGCCTCCAGCTCTGTTATTCACTATTGCAGACTCATGAGTCCATAACAAGGACGAAACTGCAGTCTCTGGATGTGAAAACCATCCTGTCGGTATACTGCTTGTAATTTTTCTTGCCTCATGCTAAAAATTTTACTCACAGTTGAAATATTTTACTTTTCGTTTTTAAAATCCAATCCAAATAACCATAATCCCAGGCAACCATACAGAAAAATAATTTATTATTATCAAATCTTGTGTTAATTTCATTCGAAACTGAATCTATTACTTCATACAAAATATTCAAAAATCAATGTTTGACTTCACATCATCATGTGGATTTTCTTTTTTTTTGGGGGGGGGGGCGGGGAAGGGCTCTTTAAAATTGGCTCGGAGGAAGAATTTTTAGAATTTTTTTGAAAAATTTCACGATTGATTGAAATATACATCTATGAAAAATCCATTTTCAGTTTCAATTGTAGATTGAACTGTGGTTTGAATAGTCGAGTAGCGGATTGAAGATATAGATTTTGATAGAGTAAAGCATTTTTCAAAAACTTTTTCCCGATGCAAACAAATTGGATAAAAATTCAAACGAAGTCATACATGCTAAAAGGCATGAGCTTTTTCACCATTGAAAGAATCGTTCTTCAATAATTCTTCCAGTCGTCAAATCACTGCTTTGAAGTTATAGAGAAATGTTTTTATCATTTTAACTCTTGAAGATTATCTTGTGTCACTCCGCGATTGCATAATTATAGAGCCCTATAAAAGGTATTTGGTTGATATGTGTTTTTTTATTCAATAATCACATGCATTTTTAAGAAGTTTCTATGAAAGCATTATAATGTATTGAGCAGCTGAAACGTGTTTCTAGCAGAAGAAAGCGATGAACACTCATCAAATAAATATACACTTAAAAAATGAGCGTAAAAGTGAATGTAAAATATCAAGGAATTTTCTTGTGAAAACCATGCTGCCACACCACTTTTCACGAGCCTCTCATTGGACACACCATCGTTAGACTGAGCACACAAGTGTGAAATATTTAGCCTATCTGAGGCAATGTCTTCTTTAGTTAAAATTAACCATGGTTATGTATCAGTTTTCTATGTTCTGAAAAAGCCGAAAATACTTCACGAATTTCTAAGTCATCATCCTAATAATGAAAAAAAACTCTTTCTAGTCTGAGAATGTGGCGAGTTTCATCGAATAGTTGCTGAGAACCAGCGAGCTTTCCTTTGATGAACATCGATTTCTGACTTACATAAATTGAATTCACAAATTTCTATCATTCTGCTCAAAAAATTTGGGGGGTGCGACCGCCCCCTCTTGACCCCCCTACTTGCCGCCCCTGGCTGGAGAGAGGGCTTCGGAGAAGAAACATTTTGAGGACTAATAGAAAAAATGAAAACAAAAAAGGGGGAAAGCGGATATAAAATAAAGAGGATTGTGCAAGGAGGGGGGGGGGAGGCACACAATTCGCCGCCGATAATCTGAAGCTGTTGAAAAATTTAATTGTCAATATTTCTTTTTGAAAAAAACTAAGGTTTTTTCCCCCAACAATATTTATTTTTTTCTTCTTAAAATAATTGCGTTTTCCCAAAATGAGATATTTTCTTCCCTCTAATAATAAAGAACTTTAAAAAAAAAACATCAGCTCGGCATTTTGCGGGGAGAGTCACCAGTATTGTGCCCCCTCCCCCCTGAATGCACCACTGCAGCAAGAAGTCCGGGAGTCCTCCTTCAAAAACTTTTGAAAATTTACTTTAAAAATGTTGGTTTTTAGTTGATTTCGGGGTAGATTTTATTGATAAAGTTTGTTGCAACAGTCATGTTCTCTTTTTTTTTTTTTTTTTGGACTTGATAAGCCATAGTTGGTTCAAAATAAAAGAAATTGTATTAATATATACGAATAAATACCGAATTACAGAACATACAATTATACTATACAATAACACAGCACTGAACAATAAATTGTTTGAGAAATATTTTTATTTGCATGACATTTTTTTTTACGTTTTTTCTTATCAAATGTATAAAATTACTTCAATTCTTAATATGAGCACAGCTATATTTTTCTCGCACTAGCGATGTGTGGTGATACACTGGATTTGTTTTAAGTAAATTTACTAGTATAGCAGCTATGAAATTTTTTTTCACCCTCTGCGTTTCTGGGTGATGTATACTAGTTTTTTTTTTTTTTTTTCAAAACGCAACCAAAAATTTTGGGGGTGCGGCGCACCCCCTGGCACCCCAGTAAATCCGCCTATGGTAATAATTTAACAGTGTTAAAAGAGCGCGCATTCTATCCTTTGCATGCTCCAGGCAAATGTTTTTCCTATCTCCTGTAAAGTAGCGATTACGTGACTGACTTACGTTAGTAACTTCAAAATACCAACATGTAGGAAATAAAATGTTTAAATGTATCTGCTTGCGTCATATATTATTTATTACTCCTGGTTTAGGCTCATAATTAGTAACCATTTATTCATATCATTGAGAATGATAACTACCCTTTAAAACAATAAAAACCTAACGGAGGTGTGTATCAGCTCTCTTTTCAGGCCCGGATCTATAAATTTTGGGCCCCCCCCCCCCTGCATCCTTCAAGAAAATATATAGGATTCTTCCCCAGAGGTCAGCAGTGTATATTTGCAACGTTAATAAGTCTTATTGCTAGTTTTTTTCTCCCCCCCCCCTTTTTTTTTCAATGTCTTGGGACGTTTGGCCCTTTAAGGACGTGCCCCTTTTCCCCCGAACTGCGGGGTCTGCAGGTACGCAGATCCGAGCCTCTGTCTCTTTTCGATAGAAATGCAAAATACAATTGAAAAAAAAAAAAAAAAAAGAAAGAAAGAAAGAAAAATAAAAAAATTCAGGGTTCACAGATAATTTAAAATCTTGATTCAGTTTGTCACAGCGAGATAAATGTCAAACATCATTAAAAGAGACATATAAAATTGAAAAGGTAATGTACAGTATGTACAGTACACACATTTAAAAAAATCAGAATGATCTCATGCAACGCTAAAAAAAAAACAGTTTAACTACTGTGTGTTACGATCAAAGAGGTTTTCAGGTACGTACCAATGTAAACGAGTACCAAGTCTTTATTGAAAATGTTTTAGTAAATTTTTCAAGTTATATCATTCCTAAAGGTATCCAGAAAGTCAGAAATATCCTCAAAAACATATCTGTTAGTTCTGCTGAAGCTATGAGAAGCTTCAGCCTAATGGATACTATTTGTTCATAGAAAAGAATTAGATCGACTGATGAAAATATTATAACTCAGTCGGATCACCACTAAAACATGCATGCGATCATAAGGCGTTGATTTATTAAGTGTTAAGAAAGATAAAGGAATAAGGTTACTTGTTGGAAAATGTGGTTAACATAAATATATTACACTGGCCTCAAAAGGTTAAGGTACAACATGTTTTTCGAAGCTCATCATTAAACAATAAAATGTCCAGTTTGCATGAATGATAATAACGAACTTTAAAGCCTTTTATGACAAAACGATAGCTGCCACTTTTTTATTTTATAGAAAAGAACATATCTTTATGAGTGAGAAAAAAATATGCAAATATCAATCTTTCGTACTTATTTGTGTAAGTTGTGTTGATTTTCAACTGTTGTTGTTCAGTTTCAGTGACAATAGTCAATAGAGTTTAGAAAATGTCTCAGAGACGTCTTTTGTCCGATTCGTTAATGTGGCGGGCAGTTGGATGAATGGAAATGGGATTGTATTAGGCTGAAGCTGCTAGACGTCTCAATGTCTCGTCGTGTTGTTCAACGATCAGCGACTTTGGGATCAATACCAATCAGAAGATTCTGTATCCAGAAGACCTGTTCCAGGTCGTTCTGAGCATCAAAGGACAGCTGCTCCATATTTGGAAAAAATCGGACGAAAACTGGATTTGCATAAAGAAAAACCCCTTGTGGGGTGTATTCGCACCCTCCTTCTTTCCTCATAGGTAGGCGAAAACCCCTATGACAATTCCTGACCATCAACGAACCAATGGGTCAAATTTAGCAAAGATCCGACGAAAACTGTGGATTTGCATAAAGAAATCCCCTGTGGGAGGGAGGGTGGCCCCCACTGCAAACGAAAACTATAACCTAAGTGAATTCTTGAGCATCAAAGAACCTGTCTGCAAACTTTTTACAAAAATATGACGTAAACTCGATTTGTATAGAGAAAACGTGCGTGAGGTGTTTTTGCCCCTTCCCTCCACACTCATCGGTAGGCGAAAAACTCCCTATGAAAATACCAAAGCATCAAAGAATGGCTGATCCAAATTTGGCAAAGATCCGACGAAAACTATGGATTCGTAAAAGGAAACCCCCGGTGGGAGGGGGGGGGAGGTCCGATGGTGACGAAAACTGTCCTATATGTGAATTCTTGAGTATCAAGGGACCTCTATGCAAAATTTTGCAAAAATCCGACGTAAACTGGATTTGCATAAAGAAAACCTCCGTGGGGTGTTTTCGCACCCCACCCCCTTCCTCATAGGCAGAAGAAAAACTTCCTATGAAACTTTCTAAGCATCAAAGAACCGCTGTGCCAAATTTGGCAAAGATCCGACGAAAACTGTGGATTCGTAAAAGGAAACCCCAGTGGGAGGGGGAGGGTGTTTCGATTGCGAACGAAAACTGCTCAATATGAATTCTTGAGCATCAAAGGACCTTTCTGCCTGCCAAGGCTGTGGAGTCGGAGGCGGACAGGTTTTGGGGTAAAGGAGTCTAGGTGTCGTTCGAAAACATGCCGACTCCGACTCCGGGTTTCTTTTTTACTCCTTATACAAACGAGCTGATGTGTGCATCACATGACTTCCTTTTACTCCAATTTAATGTCATTTTATCATTATTGTCAGTTTTAATATGATTCAATAGTTTACTCCCTAAATATTACCAACAGTGGCCAAATTGAAACCAGATTAAATAAATAAATAAATAATTAAATGAAATAAAATTTAAAAAAATCGCAAAGTTGGCGACCAAAAGACTGGCAATATATCGCCAAGTGTCCGCCAAATTCTATCACCACTTGAGTTTACATCGAAATTAACAATGATTTCCCCCCAAAAAGGGACAAAAAGACCCTTTTCGGAGCAGCCGAATGCAACCAAAATGGAAGGTGCACAACTAGACCTCACTAGGAGTTTACGTACCAAATTTCAACTTTCTAGGACATTTCATTCTTGAGTTATGCGAGATACATACACACATACATACGTACTGTAACGGATTCGGGCGCGATTTCCACTTTCTTGAAATGAAGACACAGTCCTTGATAAAAAAAACAGGAGCTTTATTTACACTATGTACAGGAGAAATCGTTAACAGCTGCTAAATTAATCATCAGCAATTAAGCAAATATCACTCAACACCGTAAACTTAACGGTTACACACGTATTTACTTCCAAATACGAAAACAACACAGCGAAATGCCTCGCTATAAACAGAGCAAATACGCTCTCCGTTCGAAATCTCAATCGAAACTCTCTTTTTATCCATCGCTAACGGCTTATATACACACCGAAAAGAAATCTCTCAAATATTCCACACGCTTCTGGAAAATAGTAGACCGTTATCAAATTTTATCAATGAACAAAAAGGAAATAGGGGGGACGTATACTTTAGCCATATGAAAAGGGGTTGTATATTCATTACGGGAAACTATTTACAGGTTACGTTACTACAATAATTACTATTTACAGGATTTGTAACATTGCCCCCTTCCTAAGGACTGCACGTCCCGGGCAGTACAATCCCCAGAAAGGGTGCCAAACTTCTATCACAAGTTCACAATTACACACATTAAATAATAACCAATAGTGCAAAGGAAACACAATAATAACAAGAAATATTACTAAACATTAAAAGCAAAAGTTATCTACAACTTTTATGGTATCAACCATTGTTGTTTACGTAATACTCATGAACTATGGCCATAGTATGGGGCTAACCGATCATAATGTACAACCCTAGGTTTTGCATTAGGTGATTTTTGGATCCTCACTACGACGTCATTCAGTCGGTTAAGGACTTTATAGGGTCCATCCCAATGCGACTGCAATTTGGGTGACAGACCTTTCCGTCGGATGGGATTCCATAACCAAACCTTGTCGCCTTCGTTGAATTCATGTCCAGTAGACCTTGTGTCGTATCGGGTCTTCATCTTCTCCGCTGTGATGTTGATTCGCTCTCGTGCGAAGTTATGAACGTCTTCCAACCGGGCCTGGAGATCCTGGATGTACTCCTCAGGCGATGCAGGCGCATCCGGAGGATGACCGAAGAAGAGATCACAAGGTAGCCGAAGCTCTCGTCCGAAGAGCATCTGAGATGGGGCATATCCGGTGGTCTCGTGGACAGCACTGCGGTAAGCCAGCAGGAACAAAGGTAGCTTCTTGTCCCAATCCTGTTGATTTCTGGATCCCATAAGCGAGAGATTATTCAGGATTGTGCGGTTAAATCTCTCCACCATGCCGTCCGATTGTGGGTGTAGTGGTGTTGTCCTAGTTTTCTCAATTCCGAGAATTTGACATAGGCCCTTAAACACAGCAGAGATGAAATTCCTCCCTTGATCGGAATGAATCTGCAAAGGTGTTCCATATCTCGAGATCCAGTGTTGGACTAGAGTCTCTGCTACGGTGGTAGCTTCTTGATCTGGAATGGGATACGCTTCGGGCCATTTGTTGAAGTAGTCGATGGAAACAAGAATGTATTTGTTCCCATCAGCAGTTCTTGGTAGAGGACCCAGGATGTCGTTCCCAATTCGTTCGAAAGGAGCTCCAACGTTGTACAGATGTAGCTTTCCCTCTGCTTCTCTTCTTCGGTCCTTTACGAGCAGCACAGGCGTCACAAGAATGGCACCACTTCTCCACGTCATCCTTCGCCTTGCTCCAGAAGAAGCGCTCCCGAACTTTATTGAGGGTTTTCAAGACACCAAAATGTCCTCCAGTCGCACTACTATGTATTCCTTTCAGAACATCTGAAATCTTTGATCGGGGAAGTAGTAACTACCACCTAGACGTTTTGCCGTCATCAGATTCCCATTTTCGGTACAGTACGCCGTTCCGTAAATGGAGTGAGTTCCATAAAGCCCAGTATCTTTTCGTTGCAGGGCTGAAGATGGAAACGTCCTTCCAGCTAGGGCGCCGACTGTCACTTTCCATGAACTCCAAAATTGGTTTTATGTCGGGGTCTTCAAGTTGATCTTTTCGAACTTGGTCGTCACTCCATGGATCAGGTTCTGATGATATTGGAGTCACTGTCACCTGATAGGCGGTAGGGCTAGTCGTTCCATACTGTTTCTCGATTCGGGAACAATAGTGGCAGTTCTCAGGACAGGGTCTCCTTGATAAAGCGTCAGCATTACCGTGAGATAAACCTTTTCGGTGCTTGATCTCCATGTCATATTCCTGGAGCCGCTGTATCCACCTGGCAATCTGGCCTTCTGGATTCTTGAAGTTCAAAAGCCAAGTTAACGAGGCATGATCTGTCCGAAGCAGAAATTTTCGGCCGTAGAGGTAATGATGGAAGTGTTCTACAGCTTTCACTATGGCCAGTAACTCCTTTCTGGTGACGCAGTAATTTCGCTCCGTCTTTGATAAGCATTTGCTCCAGTAAGCGATGACATGTTCATTGCCGTCAATTTCTTGGGATAAAACAGCTCCGATGCCCTCGTGGCTCGCATCAGTGTCTAGGGTGAAGGACTTTTTCCAGGCTGAGGATATGAGAGAATAGGCGTTGATGTTAAAACCTCCTTCAGTCGTAGAAATGCATCTTCGCATTCTTTGGACCATTCAAACTTTTGCTTGCTCTCCGTCAGCTTATGCAAAGGTCGTGCAATGTTGGAAAAATCCTTTACAAACTTATGTAGTACGTGCAGAGCCCCAGGAAACTTCGCAGCTGATGGATGTTTTCGGGACGACTCCAACTCTTGACCGCAGATACCTTTTCTGGATCGGTTTGTACACCTTCAGAAGAGATGATGTGACCAAGAGTTCACTTCCCGGCGGAACAAATTACATTTGGACGGGCTTAACTTCAGATTGGCTTCCTTAAGCTTTTGCAGCACCTTCCTAAGATTTGCCAGATGTTCTTCGAAACTGCGTCCCACGATGATGATATCGTCTAAGTGGACCAGACAGGATTCGTAGGAAAGTCCTCTTAACACTGTCTCCATAAGACGCTCGAACGTAGCTGGTGCATTGCAGAGGCCGAAGGGCATCACTTTAAACTGCCATAAGCCTTGTCCAGTTGTAAACGCTGTCTTCTCTCGGTCATCAGGGTATATCTCAACCTGCCAGTAGCCGCTCTTCAAGTCCAGGGTCGAAAACCACTTGTGTCCGGAAAGAGTGTCCAAGGTGTCGTCTATCCGTGGAAGAGGGTAACTGTCTTTCTTGGTGGTTTCATTCAGCCGTCGGTAATCGACACAAAATCTGGTGGAGCCATCTTTCTTTCGGACCAAGACGATGGGATACGCCCAAGGACTGGATGAGGGTTCGATTATCGTTCTCCTTCATCTCTTTCAGGAGGGTCTCAACCTCTTCCTTCTTGGCGAACGGTAGTCGTCTTGGATGCTGTTTAATAGGGAGGTGTTCTCCAGTGTAGATCCTATGCTGCGTTAAATTCGTCCTGCCCACATCCTCCGATGTAGATGAAAACAGATGCTTGAAGTCCTCCACCAATTGTTCCGCAGCAGTTCTTTGATCTTTCGATAATGGCGCACTCCCAATTAACTTCGATGTCAAGGACTCAGAAGACACAGTCTCAGGGGAATTGATTCTTCTAATGATGCAGTTTACGGGAGTACAAGTTGCTAACACTTCGCCTTTCCGGATATTCCTTGGCCTTTCACTCACGTTGGCAACTCTCACAGGAATTACATCCTTAGAAAGGTCCAGAAGCGTAGATGCTACCAGCACTTCTTTTGGATTATTGCTTAAGTTGGGGTATTCATTGAGTCCAAATCGAAAACTATGGATTTCTTCAATGCAGCCAGGTATTAATGATTCTGACCTTGAGGGAATCGATAAATCTGTTTGGGCTATTATTTGATGAGCTGATTTTACATCATTTTCTGCGTTGAAGATGGCTATGTCTTCTCTCATCGAGTGCAGTTCATTAGTCTTGAAATCAAGGGTGAAGTCGTATTTCTTGAAAAAGTCCAATCCGAGAATGAAGGGGTCCGTGATATCAGCAACGAATGCCGTATGATGGTAGGTGGCATTCCCAAACACTATTTCCAAGTCCACTTTACCCTCAATCTCGATTTTGTCACCTGTCACAGTCTGGAGACTTACGCGTGGCGATGTCCACAACAGTTTCAATCCAAATTCACGAGCCACATCTGCCCTAACGATTGTCACATTGGCTTCAGTCTCGACAATCAGTCTGCAGGGGTTCCCATTTACATGTGCGTAAATGAAAAGTCCATTACTGCCACTACTGGTAGAGGAAATCTGCAGAGCTCTGGTGGAGGTGATTTCTTTCCCTCGCGTAGCTTTGCGAGCAGGACACCTCCTTCGCAGGTGCCCTTCACTACCGCATTTCCAGCACTTCTGCTCTTGTTTCTTTTGGGCTGTTATGCTGTTCAGATGTCTTGCCAAGTCACCGAGTTGTCTCTCAAGTTCAGCGAGATGGGACGACCTGGAATCAGACTCATCAGCTTCCAGAGTTTGGATGGGATGGCGATCCACACGGGTTGCTTGCTGGGCGGCCTCCAATTTCATCGCATACACAACAGCAGAATTCAGGTCTTTGACATCCGCCATCCGTAGAGCTTTCTGGATTTCCGGATCTCGAACCCCGTTGATGTAGTAGTTGAGTGCCAGGTTGTCTCGAACATCCGCAGGGCAGTCGCAAAAAGCAAGATGAGACAGTCTCTCGATGTCCGCCGCAAGCTCTTGCAGGGTTTCCCCGGTTTTCTGGAAACGGGACTTCAACTGGAGTCGGCTGAAATCTTTCTGGCACTTCTCACCGAAGCGAAGCTCCAACGCAGATGTGAGGGCGGCGAAATCCAGGCGCTGGCTGTCCGGAAGGGTCTGAAGAATGTCCGCTGCGTCACCTCTCAGGGATGCTGCAAGATGGCAGGCTTTGGTAGCAGAGTCCCATCCGTTCGCTTCCGCCACTATCATGAATTGGGTCTTGTACACCTGCCACGAAATTTTCCCATCAAATGTGGCCAGTTTAATGGACGATCGAGCAACAGATGTGGGAGCGCAAAACTGTACAGAGCTGCTTTCCGCGGTCGCCAATCTCCTTTCCATGTCTTTAATTGTTTCTTCCTTAAATGAAGTAAATTTCTTGTCTTCTTCTTCCAACTTATTTTCCACATTGGCGATAAGCTCTTCCACAGTATCAAATTTTTCTTCCAGAGCATCAACTTTATCTCCCATGGCGGTTAGTTGATTCTCCATCATGGTTTTCATCGACTTTAGATCACTTTTTATTTCATCTTGACTTGTAGTAATTTTAGCAGTTAAATCACTATTTAACTGTTCTTGGTTAGTCGCCAATTCATTTTTCAATTGTTCTTGGTTAGTCGCCAATTCATTTTTTAATTGTTCTTAGTTAGTCGCTAATTCATTTTTCAATTGTTCTTGATTAGCCGCCAATTCGTTTTTCAATTGTACTTGATTTGCAGTCAATTCATTTTTTAATTGGTCTTGATTAGCCGCCATATCATTTTTTAATTGTTCTTGATTAGCCGCCATATCACCCTTCACAGAGTTGATTGCGTCAAGAAGTTGTTTTAATTGTTCATCCATTGCGCGAGTAATCACCATAAAAATAAAGTCCAAATTCAAAAAGTCTTTATGAAAAAAATGTCCGAAGTCACACTTACTCCAAGAAAGTCCAGAAGAAGCCCCACGTTGGGCGCCCAATTGTAACGGATTCGGGCGCGACTTCCACTTTCTTGAAATGAAGACACAGTCCTTGATAAAAACACAGGAGCTTTATTTACACTGTGTACAGGAGAAATCGTTAACAACTGCTAAATTAATCATCAGCAATTAAGCAAATATCACTCAACACCGTGAACTTAACGGTTACACACGTATTTACTTCCAAATACGAAAACAACACAGCGAAATGCCTCGCTATAAACAGAGCAAATACGCTCTCCGTTCGAAATCTCAATCGAAACTCTCTTTTTATCCATCGCTAACGGCTTATATACACACCGAAAAGAAATCTCTCAAATATTCCACACGCTTCTGGAAAATAGTAGACCGTTATCAAATTTTATCAATGAACAAAAAGGAAATAGGGGGGTCGTATACTTTAGCCATATGAAAAGGGGTTGTATATTCATTACGGGAAACTATTTACAGGTTACGTTACTACAATAATTACTATTTACAGGATTTGTAACAGTACATACAGACGTCACGAGAATACTAGTTGTAATTAACTCGGCGATCGTCAAAATGGATATTTCGGGTGTCTGTAGTTCCTAGGCATATATCCACGTGTGGTCGGGTTGAAAAAAAACTCAACATTCATTCCGGGGTGAGCAAAATGGAAATTAAGACCGATTTTTGAGTGAAATTTTTTTCGAGAATACAATACTTCCTTTTTTGTAAAAGGAAGTAAAAATTAAGTAACTGTTTGAAGAATGCAGAAAATATCTTAAAATTTCTAACACTCACCCATCACACACAGCTATAAAAGATTATGCATTTTTAAGTCAGTATTTATATTTCTCCGTACTTAAGTCCCATATTTTCTTTTCAAACGATATATTGACGGATAGAAATCGAAATATCGTTATCACGGTAGTAAATATATATCGATATATGACGGTATATCGACCAGCCGTTGGTCGTATTAATGTCAAACTTTTTCTGTTGGAATGATTTTTCAATGGATAAAATTTGCCTAAACATAAGTAAGGGGACCAAGGGCGGATCCAGGCTCCGGGTAAGGGGGGGGGGGGGTCACCAAACGTGTACCCACAAACAATGGTATCTTGGTGGGGGGGGGGGGTACGACATGCTCGTCAAAAAAAGGGGGGTTCTTCGGTCTAAATCCTAGTTTTACCATATTTCGTTATGTATGAAGAATCTGAAAACGTTGGTATTGAAATCTTGTGCTTGTTTCTTACTTACCAACAAATCGTTGTTGCATTATTAGCATATATAAAACAAAAAAATACAGTATGTTTCTAAGAAAACTATGTATATTCTAAATGTTACAATTTTTAAACTTTGTGGAGGCCTGATTTTTCTAATTTGAACTAGGAGCAGCAGCAGTCATTTATGTTGGTCAACGCACTAGATTTTACTAAAATGAAAATAAAAAAAATATAAAACGTACAAGAATTTCAAATTGAACAAAAACCATACTGAATAGTCAGTAGCAGATTTTAGGGGAAGTCCAGGGGGTTCAGGCCATGGGCGGATTTATGGGGGGGCAGAGGGGGGCAATGCCCCCCCAGTTTTGGGAGGACTTTATGTAGTAACAACACATCTTCCAAAAAATTTTTAACATTATTTTTCTTTTTTGACTAGTTCAGAAGGGCATGGGTGAATTTATAGGAGGGGGCCATAGGGGCAATGCCCCCCAGTTTTGGGAGGACTTTAAATAGTAACAACACATCTTCCAAAATCTTAAAACAAAAAATCATTATTATTTTTCTTTTTTTGAATAGTTCAATGAAAATGAAGAGGATAGTGAATGTCCTTTTCTGATGGGAGAAAAGAAAAAAAAAAAGAACATTAAATACAAATAGTACAGCTGTCACTGGGGTGCTGAAAATATGCCTAAATTCACTATTTTGGACTGAAAACCATTTGGGCAAGTATACAAATGAAAATATAGTCAAAACGAGCTATGCATTCAGCTGCAACACTTATAATAATTGACGATTATTTTTAAATTAGAACCTAAAACAAAGGGAACCCCCACTCCCCCACTTGCGCTAACAGAACGATCTGCTCGTTATGATTTGTTTTCTTTCTTTTCAGAATGTTTATTTTCAATTTGCGTGATTTCAAAAACTAGATATTTTGTGTTGTTTCAGACGAAAGATTTTGAAGAACCTTCTGGATTCACACGTTCAGATTGGTAAAATTGTAAAAATCCTTTAACCGTAAAAACTGACGAACTTTCGTAAAAATTACAAAAATCTGCAGGTAATAGGGCCAGATTTGCCTATAAGATAAACAAGCTATAGCTTCGGGCCACTGCTTTGAAGTGGGTCCGTTACTCGTAAAAAATTGCATGATTTGTTCCTTGAAAAATGGAAAGTGCTTGAAAAAATTAATTTCATCTTCAAGTGCTTGAAAACCTTGAATATTTGGAAAAGCGTGGCTACAAACCTTAAATTTTAAATTTCTAACAAATGGTAGGGGGAGGAAAGCCAAAATATGTCAAATTTAGCTCCTTGCTATATCGTGCATCAAAAGTGTAAAAATCATGGTTCTTAGGTATGTAACATATTACTTGAAATAAATTTTTGTGACTCATATGTTTCATATCTTGCTATTTATTTAACCCCGAATGCAGTATTTTGGAAATTCTTTTGCATTGATTGCTTTTATCTTGCTTCTACTGCATATTGTTAATCCGTTTAGCCCGGAAAAAAATGATACACTACCTCTATTCCTGTTCGTTTTCTGCACTGCTTATAATTTAAAAAAAAGGTTGTTGTAATGAGAGAATTCTATAGTTTATTTTTTTCTTTTAAACTTAAAATAGCTGGTTTTTTTTTTTTTTTTTTACAAAGTTTGAATAATACTGTACAACTGTATAATCTAGTGCTTAATTTCAGAGATTGGAAAGTGCAAATGAAGTGCCTTAAATTGTTAAATATTCTAAAATCCTTGAAAAAAATTGGCACAGTATAACCTACTAGGGCTCTTGGGCTAAAACATCCTATCTAACCAACCAAACCTTGAAAATAATTAGACAAGTCTTTGAAACTCCTAAGCAAATTGTGATTCGATTTTATTTCTTATCAAGTGTATAAATTATGAATTGTTCTAATAAGTAGTATGTTACTCTCATGTTACATATTTTCTAATCCTGTACAGCATTTCTTTTAAAGTATTAACTTACATCACAAAGCACATTTAAATCATAAAACTTAAAAAAAAAATTGTCTATTTTTTCCCGAGATTTTTGTTTTTCCAATTAACCCTTATTAGGTTTCAAAATGCACAATTTTACATCCATTTTATAAAATTTTCTCCGGGGGAAAAACCCCCGGACCCCCTAAATTTGGAGACATTCTTTATCCCACTTAAAAAGGAACCCTGCGTCGCTCTCTTGATACCAGTCACCTCTCTTAAGGTCAATTCAAAAAGGACAGCAAGATAACACACACGAATGAAAACGACACACCAAAGAAAAAAGAAGAGTAAAAGCATGACCTTATGCATCGCAGGAAAACAGACCAAAAACATAGGGGGGAGGGGGGCAATTTAAAGTGTTGCTCAAAAAAAAAAAAAAAAAAATCCTGCCCCCCCAGGAACTCGGTCCTAAATCCGCCTATGGTTCAGGCCCCTCCCAAAGGAATAAATTAATGCAACTATTTCATTTAATTTTTTAATTGACTTCTCGTTTACATAAATAAAAAACTTTCAGTCATGAAAAAGAACACAAAACACACAAAGCATATTTGATTAAAATTATTTTGTTTGCTAAGGAAGTACAATAGACTCTCTCTATTCTGAACACTCATTAGACCGAACGAAAGTCATCAGTTTAAGAGGGTGTTCAGTATAGGGGGAGACGGAAGTAATGCATACGGTGATTCCCGGGACCATCAAAATGTGTTCAGAATATCTGGGTGTTCAGGTAAAAGAGTCAACTGTACTTCAGGAGTCAGAGGTCAGAGCGGCAGAATACATTTAATTCATCGAAGAACCTAATACCGCGTTTCGTCTGTTAGTCCTCTTTGATGGAATCCACCAAGGGCGCCCATATAGGGGGCAAGGGGGGGCTCAAGTCCCCCCCCCCTTTGCGATTAGAGCTTCCTTGCTTTTAGTACTTTTTTCTTTGCAAAAATATAAAAACATTTCTTTTCTAGCCTTGAAAAATGAAAAATCCTGCAACTATTCCAACGAGTACTAAAACATTGTGATCAACACATATTACAACAAAATTAAATTGATACTAAAGAAACAAATTCTGTAATATTTACCGGAGTTAATTTATTGAGACATCCCTTAGTCATTATGACTAAGTTATTAAAAATGTTAAATTTTAATAACTCTAACTTGTGATGAAATCGGTTTCCATGGGGTAAATATCCTGCTAAACCATGGGGAAAATATCTGAGCCCCCCATTAAAATTTTGCATATGGGCACCCATGGAATCAACTATTAACATTTTAAAATAATGTGTAGCTTAGAAGAGTCATTTCTATCCAAGAAGCTATTTTGGAAACAATAGATTTATTTTTTAGCTTATAAAAAATGTAGAATGAAAAAAATCGCATGGTAGTTTCTTGACTAAGCCATATAATATTAATAGATACGGCATTTAGTATCAAAATGGTATGTCATCTGTATCAGGGCACTAAGAACAAATCAACAACTACTTTGAAAGAAATAATTTCTACATAAAATAAAATATAATACAATACTACTAATGTAAATATACTATAAACTAAATACAATAAAACTTACACGTTATGAAGGTATGATTTTCTTAGTTACATAATATTTTATAGTTAACACATAAATTAATTTATAAAAATTCAAATGAAGTATGGGTATAATTAAAAATCTTACCCTCGTGTTATAGTCATTATGACAATGTTTCTAATTGAAACCGCTTATTTTATAGCATCTCGGTGAAATTATACAGGGTTTTTAGTAGGGGAATGTGGGGCAAAGTGAAATAGTTAACATGACTGAGCTTTTTCAAAATGAACAAATTGGAAATTTGTTTTGAAAATACATAAGGAAAAAACGTTGTATTTTATAACAAAACTTGCATTGAAACCTTATTTTTGATTTTTAGCAGTAAAATTGTTTCTTCAAATAAAAAAGTGGAAAATGTTCACTTTTTTTCCCCATGGGGCAAAGAGAAAATTGATATATTTTTCGAATGAAATATGTTCTATTCGATTGTGAAAAATATTTTTGATCAAATTACTAAGTAAGTAAAACGCGGATAATTTATTAGATGATTGAATGAGTAACTTAGACTAATTGTGAGAAATATTAAAACACAAGTAAGCTAAATATTAACTAAATAAATACTGCACCGAATATTGGAAGGTCCCAATTCATCATTCGATAATATCAAAATAATTTTTGAGTTACAACAAAATATTACAATTTGAGTATCATTTTTTAAAAATTGCTTGCATTATCATTCGATTAGATTTTCGGAGGTAATATTTTCTTGACTGGAATAGACTACACATGACACATCTTACTACATAGTTAAAATATTACTAGTTAAGTAGCGCTAAAAACGGAGTAGATATTTCACCATTTCACTTTGCCCTGCTATTTCACTTCGCCCCACATTCCCCTACTAAATTGGCTTGAAATGTTAAACATATTTTACCTCCACATCAAAAGTGGGTTAGTGTGTAATATTTATGCATTAAAAAGTAGTTTAATTAACCTTAAGGGATCCTAAAAAACATTTGAAAATAAATTCATGAAAACTTTGTTATGAAAAATAACATTGGTGAAGGTGAGCGCTTTTCAATTTCCGGGGTCCCGTCCAAACATTATTTTAGTATTTCTGAACGGTTTTCTTCCACACATTTTCTCACAAGACAAAGTTTAACTTCCTTTTCGACTTCTTTGCGAATCTAGTGATTATGTGGTCAATATTTACATCAATGTCTCTGTGGATATTTAAGAGAGAAAGTCCCACAAGGCGTTCCTCACACATTAAGGCTCTTAATCAGGTTTTTAAACGCCGCAATGTCGAGAAGGTTCGCTCACTTGTGGCAATACTAACTGGCAATGTAGCTATGAGTCGAAAAAGGCAATTTATTCCGGGATACATGTCCTTGTCACATTCTTCGACAAGTTTTATGATACATGGAGGGAAATCTTTAACTGGATTTTGATTCTTTTCCCGTGTCCACTTCGCGACCCTTTACTTTAACCTCTGCCCCACCCCCCTCTTTACTTTTTTTTTTCCAAGCAAAGCCTCTACATTGTCTCGTTTCTTAGAGGTACCAGGTATTTTGTGTTGAGATATGCATTGTAGTCTATATATAACTGCAATATGCTGCTTCAAACTGCTTAAAGCCAGAGCTCTCAGCACGAAAATCTTTCTAATTTAAATACAAAAACGCTTCCCCCACCCCCTATTTTTGCGCTTGGATATAATTTAAATTTGTACACAAACTGGGTGATCCTCAATTTCTCTTTCGAAAAAAATCTGTAACTGGAAGATTAAAAAGGATCTGGTGTGTAATGTTTGGTTTGGTTAAGGGGGGTGGGGTCATGACTCTCATGATCCCTCCCTCTTGGACCCACGCTTTTCCCCTCCGTAAATTTTGCGCTTGGATATAATTAAATTTTTTCTACAAACTGGGTGATCGTCAATTTCTCCTTCGAAAAAATCTGTAACTGGAAGAATAAAAAGGATCTGGTGGGTAATGTTTGGTTTGGTTAAGGGGAGCAGGCTTATGATCTCCATGACTCCCCCCCTTGGATCCACACGTGCCCCTCCCCCCCCCTTAATTTTGCACTTGGATATAATTTAAATTTGTTCATAAAGTGGGCGATCCTCAATTTCTCTTTCGAAAAAAATCTGTATCTTTGAGATTAAAAAGGCTCTGTTGGGCTATGTTTGGTCTAGCTAGGGGGGGGGTATGAACCCATGACGTCCCCCTTGTCCCACACTTGCCCCCCCCCCCCATAGTTTTGTGCTTGGACATAATTTAAATTTGTTCACAAACTGGGTGGTCCTCAGTTTCTCCTTCGAAAAATTCAGTAACAGGAAGATTAAAAAGGCCCTGTTGTGTAATGTTTGGTCTGGCGCTAAAGGGGGGGGGGGGGTGTCATGACCCGCCCCCCATTGGATCCGCGCTTGAAGGGGACCTGGGGCCCATGTAAAAAGTTAAATTTTGTATTTTTTGACTCATTTTTACTTCTTTTTACAAGAAAAAGGAAGTATTGTATTCGCGAAAAAATTTTCACCCAAAAATCGGCCTTAATTTCCATTTTGCTCACCCCCAAATGACTGTTGAGTTTTTCTTTTCAACCCGACCACACGTGGATATGTGCCTAGGAACGTACAGACACCCGAAATATACATTTTGACGATCCCCGAGTTAATTACAACGAGTTTTCTCGTGACGTCTGTAAGTACGTATGTATGTGCGTATGTGTGTATGTCGCATAACTCAAGAACGGAATGCCGTAGAAAGTTGAAATTTGGTATGTGGTCTCCTAGTGGGGTTTAGTTGTGCACTTTCTTTTTTGGTTGCATTTGGGTGTTTCTAAGGGGGTCTTTTGCCCCTTTTGGGGGGGGATCATTGTTAATTTCGATGTAAATTGAAGTGGTGTTACAATTTGGCGGACACTTGGCGATATATCGGCAGTCTTTTGGTCGTAGTAACTCTGCATCTGACTTGGAACATTTTTGCAATTAGAAGCATACATCTAGGACTAACGGTTGCGAAAATAAAGATACTGCAAATTAAAACGGAACACCCTGTATCTGTAACTAAAGTGCATACAATTTTCTTTAAAATGAGCTATTTTGCAACTCTGTAGCTCCTATAGAACTTGAGTAATAATATTTTAAAGCAAAATGTTAGCAAAAATTTTGCTAACTGCCATTCAGGTCCCAACTGAAAAGTTCAGGATATGTTCATTAAAATACATTTAAAGTCATACATATATTTTTCGAAATTTTTAAAGCACACTATTTAAAAATTAAACAAATCTCCAAAGTTTGCGGAAGAAAAAGGTGACACAAAATTCAGTCAAGTTACAAATTAAAGTGTATGCAACTGTCGTAGCATCTCTGTAATTCACATAGAACTTGAGTTATAGCATTTTAAAGCAAGTTTTGTCCGCAAGTTAAAAAAAGGACTTTTTAATGAATTTCAAAAATTAATTACTCATCAATAATTATGAATGAAAGATGTTTTTAAAAATTAAGTATAAAGTTGGGATGTTATGGAGTAAGATTTCTGAAAGTACCATAAAAATCCAAGATGGTCATGTTGAGATCTTTTTTTTTTTTTTTTATTTTTTTTTATTTGTGCGATATAGAATGATCCAATCAACATGTTTCAGGACTAGATTTAACATCATCAACAACAATAACAAAAAGTACTGAGCTTTTTTACCGTTACTGTAAGCTTCCGCCGATTTTTAATGAGGAACTTTGAAATTATATTTAGACTAGATTTTACCCGCGGCTTCGCTCACGTTGATGTAGTTTTTTTTTTTTTTTTTTTCAATCGATTCAAGTTAATGGTCAACACAGGAAGAGGTCAAATAGTTACCAAAAAATGGTTTCTCTCTCCAGTTTCGCCGACATTTAGAATGGCTACCACCCTTTAATAAATCAAAAGATATGATGAAAACTGAAAATCTAGGGGGGGGGGAGGGAGGTAGATGAAATGTCGGCGAAACTGGGAAGACACCCAAAAAATCACACAACACAAATCAGGAAAACGTTCAGGAGTTGTAAAGAAGTTAGTTTGGTTAATTCTCAAAAATTCCAATTCGAGTGAAGTCAACTATTCTTAAATAAAGTCAATTATTTCCTTTATAATCCCCATCCCCGTCAAATGGTGTCCAGCGCTACACCTGCTATCTAAATTATTGTACAGCTTTTTACCGGAGAAATCGTCTCAAAATAGGGCCAACAGTAGCTACAAATCCAGATTCTAATAATGTCCCTTTAGAGTGAGAACATTAAACCTTTAAAATCTCCCACGTGAAGGAAATCAACTGTTTCTTAACAACGTAAACAGTCCTGATTAAATTACCAAAAAAGTTCAGAATTAAAATACCATTTAAATGAGGACAATAGTACAAAAAACTTCTCATTTCGTAAAGAGAAACATTCCCTAAAGTCTCTATTAGAATGGTGATATCAGCGTTTTCAAATAACATCTCCCTCTGAAGATCTCCGTCATGATTAATTCCAAAAATCTTCATCAGTACAGGTCCGATAGCATTAAAAACAAATTAAAAAAAAAGAACAATATTCTCTATTGTCGCTATTAAAGTAGGGATATTAATTCCACCAAATCCTAATTAGCACCTCCATTAATCCTTAAAAACACACCCCCCCAAAAAAAGAAAAAATAAAATTAAAAGTTTCATTAAAATTTTAGAAAATTCGCCAATGCGCTAACGTAGTGACCTGGTGAATCTGGAGATATAAAATGGATTTGGTGGATTAATTTACCTTTTAATAGCAGTTTTAATGTTATTTGAGCGTGTTGTTTCACTAATTTGGTGGATTAATTTTAACTGCAATACCCTATACATAGTATTTAATGATATTTTTACCAAAATTAGTTTGGCGAAGTTTTTAGATTTTAATGCAAATTTTGTAATGGCTGTAGTGCCAAGATTTTTGAACACTCGTCCCGACCGCGTTATCATAACTCTGCCTATCGAATAAGTTTTTAAAATGTCATTTTGTTTTTTTGCAATTAAATTCATTTTCTTCAACAAATGCAATCTAATTCATTATCTATTTTTGCAATCAAAAGTAGCGTAAAAATGTAAAATAATCCAAATCCATTATTTATCGGAAAAAGGACCACAGTGCTATACATTCGCCAGAGACTTGCCAAGTTGATAAAACTTTCTAAAATGTTTGCTTAATCTACATCTACATTCATAAGATATGAATTTTAACTCCGAACAGAAGATGCTACAAAGAAAATGTTTTGCATGTATTTGGCATTTCCTGATAAAAAATAAATATTTTTTCGACGGTAACTGGGGGTAGGGGGGCAGAATCTATTTAATAGCTTTATTTGGTTACCAGATTGTTGTACATAGCAAAAATACCCGGCGTTGCCTGGGTGTGTAATAATTGTGAGAAACAATATAGTTACTTTTATTCGTTTTCTTCTGTAACTGAAATAACTCAAAACACACCGCCTTGACATGATTAACAATCGAGGTTTTTCCTTACCCATAAAAGTAAAATGGCAATAAATACGAAGGACAAAATAGCACTCTTTTAGAAACGAAAAAACGACATTTGAGAACATACAAATTTGAGGAATTTCCAAAATATGAATTTAAACTTCACTTGTTTAAAATGATTTACCCACCCCCCTTTTTTTAAACATATTCTAAAATCGTCTCTATATTGCTATTGAAGGACAAACTTTTAAAAAATGTAGCCGCCCGTAATCCCTTACTGCGATTTAAAATGTTACGAAATTTGCGGTAATCGTTTTGGG